>NW_026089639.1:0-67821 GCF_024586455.1 Bactrocera neohumeralis | reverse complement strand
AATGTTATCTTCCAAAGCTGGAATAGTTGCTGGCTTATTTCTGTAGACTTTAGACTTGACGTAGCCCCACAAAAAATAGTCTAAAGGCGTTAAATCGCATGATCTTGGTGGCCAACTGCCCATGCATCCCGAAAAATGCACTGTTTGGTGTGGTTTGTACGCTGGTGGAATCATTGGACCGTATTTTTCAAAGATGCTGTTGGACGCAACGTTACGGTGAATGGCGATCGCTATCGTTCGATGCTAACAAACTTTTTGTTGCCAAAAATGGAAGAACTGAACTTGGTTGACATGTGGTTTCAACAAGATGGCGCTACATGCCACACAACTCGCGATTCTATGGCTCGGGCTATTCCGGCCGAAATTCTCGAAAAAGTTGCCCAAAATTGACTTTCCGAATGGACCACCTAAGACGCAGCCGCGGTCAACATTTAAATGAAATTATCTTCAAAAAGTAAATGTCATGAACCAATCTAACGTTTCAAATAAAGAACCGATGAGATTTTGCAATTTTTATGCGTTTTTTTTTAAAAAAAAGTTATCAAGCTCTTAAAAAATCACCCGATATTTCCTTTTGTAACAGAAGCGAAAGAAGTGTTTGCGGGGGTCGGAGGTAATTGTTGTTTGTAAAGCCTTAGTGCTTCTCGCATTGAGCATTTGTTTTCTGTTTTTATTTTTAGAATATTTTTGGATTGTAGGTATTTAGGACAAGAGCGGGAAGAGGAGGGATGATCGCCTGAACAATTTGCACAAAAGGTGCGGTTGCATGGCGAGGGGAGATGGGGAGGGAAATTGCACATATCGCAGGCAGGATTGTTGTTGCAACGTTTCGTTGTGTGGCCTAGAAGTTGGCAACTTTTACACCTCATGGGGTTAGGGAAATATGCTCTAATACGCATTGTGCGCCATGAGACTTCGATTTTTTCTGGAAGTTTGTAGAGGTCAAATGAAAGAAGTACCACTCCACTAGGTCTTTGTTTGCCTTCTATATTTTTAGTGAATTTATAGGCGGAAATAACTCCCTGATCTTTTAAATTGTCAACAATTTCTTCTTCTGCAATTTCGTTTAGAAATGGGGCGTAAATTGTGCCTTTAGAGCAATTTAAATTGTCATGTAATTTAACTTTAATGTCACAAATTCCACTTAATTTCTTTGTTGTTAGAAATTTTTCGGCGATCTTCCGATTTTTAACAAGTAAGAGTAGATTTCCATCACGTAATTCGGTGATAGATAAAATTTCCTTACTTATTGATTCTAAGCTTTTATGCACAGCGAAACAGGAGTATTTGGAGAGTGTTTTGTTCGAATCTGCTGCAGATATTAGAACAAATTTTGGGCAATCTTTTTTAATTTGAGGTAGTTCTGGAAAATTTTCAAGTGGTTTATATGTAAGTTTTTTCCTTTTGGGGTTGGGGCTAGAGGCAAGCAAAGCAAACCTATTTTCCCCGAGGTTAGGGGGCCCTGGGGCCATAATGAATCAATTATTCACTAATATGCACTGTTTTTACGCGAGTAACCGTACGATCAAAGTAAAACGAAAACACGTGCACTTATATGCAAAAAGAAATTTGCGAATAAAGCGTAAAGCACAAAAGAAAAACCGCGATTAGAAAACACGTCCGCTCAATGAGAGAGATAGTCGAAGACTGAGGAATATATTTAAAAGTCAAAAGAAGTTTCTGAAGTCAGCCATTGGTCGCAGTAAAAATAAGTGTCTTGAAAAACTCTGTGAAGAAGCAAAGGAAGACCCCTGGGGAACAGCATACAAAATCTGTCTGTCAAAATTCAAAAATAAGGCACAACCACCCAAAAGGGCATCCTTTATGAGAAATGTCGTCGAAACTTTGCTTCCAAAACACGACAGTATTTCTTATGCTAAGCCTCGAATCGAAGTCATAGAGCCGCCACTGCTAGTTAGTGAAGAAGAAATATTGGCCATAGCCGGAAAAATTAAAAGCAGCAAAGCGCCTGAATTATTCGTAAAAATGTACAATGCGTGCTTAAAAGAAGGAATATTTCCCGACCCATGGTAAGTCCAGCTACTTCCTAAACCAAAAAAGCCTCCGGAGGAACCATCTTCATATCGACCTCTGTGCATGCTTGACACTATTGGCAAATTATATGAAATGATAGTAAGAAACCGCTTGGAACTAGCAATCCAGAAAGCCGGCGGATTATCAGAAAGACAATACGGCTTTATCAAAAAGAGGTCCACCATTGACGCACTATACGATGTCGTTGACACTGCGAAATACGAGTAAGTGGCAAGCGATGGAAAGGCGGAACAAAAAAAAAATATTGTGTGCTGATCACCCTGGATGTGAAGAATGCCTTTAACTCAGCAAAGTGGGCAAACATAATCAAAGCTCTACAGATGAAGGCACTAAGAGCTACTCAATCTCGGGTAGAGTACCGCAAGGCTCGGTACTAGGCCCCCTTCTATGGAACGTAATGTATGATGGGATGCTAAGGAGACACCAACCAAAAGCTATTAAATGAGTTGCATACGCAGACGACCTTATTGTGGTAGCAGTGGCTAAACACCGCGACGACCTCCGGAGCAAAAGTAATGAGTGCATAAACGGTCTGCGCCAATGGTTCTCCTCAATGAGTTGACAGAAGTATTGCTCATAAGTACAAGAAAAGTAGAGAAAATTATATGTTTGACCATAGGGGAGTGCGAGATTCACTCACAGCCACACCTAAAATCTGTGAGTAATAGTAGACTCAAGGCTCAAATTTAAGGATCACCTAGAATACATTGCAGGTAAAGCGAATAAAATCATGAATGCCATCAATAATGATGGAAAATAAAGGCTGCATGCGTTCCAAAAGGCGGTTTTTACTCGCAAAGGTAATGAGATCGGTTATGTTATATGCGGCTCCAATATGGATCCAGGCGTTAGGCATCAAAGCATATGCCAGACAAATAAACACAGTGCACCGGCTGTCGGCACTAAGAGTTATCAGTGCTTTCCGAACAATTTCAAGTGATGCTGCTGAAGTAATAGCCAGTATGATGCCCATTGACATCCAGGGTGACGAATACGAACGAGTATACAAATTACCAGAGCCATCTATAGGAGCCAAAAGAGAAGAGAGAGTGAAAAGCTTAACGAAATGGCAGCAGCGGTGGCAAACCTCACTCAAAGGACGGTGGACCTACAGACTAATACCGGACATCCATTCTTGGATCGACAGACGACATGGGGACCTGGATTTCCACCTAACCCAAATACTAAGGGGGCATGGGTGCTTTAAAAGCTACCTGTACAGATTCCAGCACGACATTAGTCCGAATTGTCCGACGTGTTCAGAGTGCTTAGAAGACTCTGAGCATGTACTCTTTTATTGCCCCCGCTTTTTAAGTATAAGGGAAAAACTTAAAACTACACTCGGTGGTAGTTTTACGGTGGAAAATTTGACGACACTTATGTGCCAGTCCACTGAGAACTGGAATGCTGTCAGCGAAACGGCAGCGTCAATCATGACAAGACTTAGACATATAGAGAAGGATAGGCGTCCGTCAGACCGTGACATAGAGGAGACTTAATTGTCTTATCACTCCTGGTGCATTCCACTGTTACGTACAGACAAGTTCAACTAATTTTACGGTTTATATTACATATAGCACTTAATTGCTTTATCAGATATATATATTTTTTCTCTTATTTAATAGATTATATACTATTTAGTTTTTAATAATGCGAAGAAACATTTAAAAAAAGTCATGAAATACTGAGGAAAAATGCAAACAACCCACGTCACGTACGGGACACATCAAGTCAATCAACATTCGAAATCGTTATAGTTTTATTCAGAATTCAGCGAATATATTATTATAAGAATCAAGCTTGCTACTAGCGAAAAAAATATTAATTAAAACACATATTTATAACTCAAAAACATTTTTTTATATTTGTCACGTACAGACAAGTCGCGTCACGTACGCTATGTCCCGTTCAACTTAAATCTATAATATATGTAAACTTCAATATGTAAATACAGTTTTGTCTTGGGAAAGGCAATGTTTTCTGCACTCCACAACTTTCTCCACAGTTTTAATAAAATAAAAGTTGGAAATTCCAGTTATCGCTTTGGCATTGTCCCACGGCGATGCACTTTTAATCCTTTCATAAATTTCAGAGGATGGCACATACATAAATCACACGGGTTTTTGTGACTAATTGAGAAGCTAAATCAGAAAAGTCCTTGGCTGATTGGTCAACAACATGTTCATTTTGGCTCATCATTTTCTCTCTTACAGGTCTTTTGATATTTCCGCCAACTCCGTCTATCACACCTTTTCCATGCGATGTAGCAAAATATTTCCAATAAAAGGGCCTTTTGTACTTTTCGCTCAACATTGATGTTAGTTTAACCATATAACGGTTCTTAAATTCCGATGAAGGGCCGTCACTCCAAATAATTTCCGCTGAAGGTAAGTCTTCATTTTCTTTATGCATTAAGTCAAACAACTTAGTGATGAAAACAAAAACTGTATCCTTGACTTTCGAATTTGCATCTGAGCATATAAGATATGTTTGGCAATTGCCTTTGTAAAAACTTGCAGCAGTAAATAAAAGAACACTTGTTCGTGACCAGAGTGCGCTTTGAACTTCATTCTGGTATTCACAGCCAAAAGACATCGCAAAATCAACTTGA
This sequence comes from Bactrocera neohumeralis, assembly GCF_024586455.1. Classification (NCBI taxonomy): domain Eukaryota; kingdom Metazoa; phylum Arthropoda; class Insecta; order Diptera; family Tephritidae; genus Bactrocera; species Bactrocera neohumeralis. The sequence continues at coordinate 63,155 of NW_026089639.1, read as the reverse complement.
AGGATTCGCACATTTTCAATGTGTTGGTCTTTTTGAAATTCACCGGCTTGAACTCGTTTTAAATTAACATTCTTCATCATAATATGGATAGATTCAAACAATTTTTCTTTAAGTTCATCAGAACTTGTTTCGTGGTTTACTAAACGTAGTTTATTTTCTGAGTTTTTTTCCCATTCTTTCCATACACAGATTGTACTTAAATCTATAGAAATTAATATTTTTTTGCCATCAGAAGAAGTATCACATTCAGTTTTCCAGCACTTCGAATCCAAAGAAGGATCACATAAAATCATAGTCCACCAGTCGTTACAATAATTTTGTTTCAAACCTTTCAATTTGCACATTAAATTTTCACGAGTTAAACATTTGCACTGGTCTGAAGGTGTGTCTTTAATTAGCAAAACGTTTTTCGGTCTTAGACTACAAAATTTTGAAAATCCAATTTCGATATTAGGAAAAAATTCATTAAAAATGCGAAAGGCCTCTCGTAGGTACAAAGTCAAATAATGCTTTTGACACTTCTTCTTAATGCCGTTTTCCCAAACAACGATGAAATCATTTGCGCCTGGGCAGGTATACACAATATCCGGACGATAGTAAAAAGCTTTCACATCGTCATAACGTGTATCGTCACCTGATGTGCTAATGTTTGGGCTTTCTGCTAGAGCAATGTCCATTTTACGCGCTAGTTCTGTAAAAAACACTTTTTTCTTTCTTGATGATTGAGGCAGTGCTTTTAGAGCCTTTTGAACAGCTTTAGATAAAGTCTGTTTCGACTTGTACGGAGATTCAGTACTTACAGGAGAATCAGTAGGATTTTTAAGTTCAACCCGTTTTTTTGCCCTTTGCAATCTCTTCTTATCCCTTAAGTAAAATTGCTTTTAACTCACCTTGAGAAAGATTTTCTGCTTTTCGTTTACGAAGCTCACGCAATATTTTAGTCTCATTAGCGGTAAAGTTTGGATCTTTCTCTTTTTGCTTTTCTCGAAATTTTCGCATGCGGCTAGCACTGATTGATGGTTGCTGGTCGCTCATTTTTGCGTTATTGAGATTGGCAGTACAAAAAAGGGATTTGTTTATTACAAACGCCAGTAAAAGTTGAAGATGTCAGATGACTTATTCTTTGGTGTCACGTACAGACACTTTATTATCACCAAGAATATATTGTAAGCAAAGCGATTTCAAACACAATTGTTTCAACAGTTTTTAGACCGCTAAAAGTTAGCTGTTAACAGAAAAATTCAATTTGTATAGTCGACTTATTTTACAATTATTAATAGAAAAAGGAATTAAGTGTCACGTATGGGACATCGAAACTTACCTTTCCGTTATGATTAATTTCTTATCAAAAAAACACTTAACCAAAAAAATTAGTATGCAGTTAAATACAGCGGACCATACAATATAACTAAGAACATAAATCTAGTTTCTATCTGATAAACAAAAGCGGCAGCGACCTCGCAAAAAGTTGTGTAAAGACTAATGAAAAAATCCGACTTGTTGTTACTCTCAATAAATAACGGTATTTACAAAAAATGAGACATACTCACTAAAACTTTTGTAAATTATTTTAGATGAGAACATAATCTCACTATATACGTGCAATAATATATAAAAAATGCATATTTGTAAAACAGTTCAGAGTTCCACTTTTTCATGGAATGCACCTCCTACGAAGTAATACCTAATCAGGTGGTTCCGTGGGAGAGTCTGGAGTTGGGAGTAAGTTAGGTTTAGTGGATTAAAGTTCCGCACTTCGGCTTTTGATGCTTCCCCTTACTTAAAAACAAAAAACAAAAAAAAAAGCCGAAATACAATTAAAAATAAATATCCATTTTCAAACATACATACATACATATGTATGCATGGACATAAACATAGTCATGCATGTACAGGCAATGCGCATCCAATAAAAGTAAAAATGCATAGCGACACATGTCATAAATTTACAGAAGAGATAACATTAATCACATACACACATGTATTCAATTGTATACTGGAAAATAACCCCATGTCAAACAGCAATAAACAATATGCTGCAATACATACAAACATACACACATACACATATATTTAATTATTTAAGATAGTTTTAAAATTTGTATATAAGGAAGGAAAATACTAAATAAAAACCAGAATGAATAAATTCTCAGCTCATATAAGTCTTTATTTTTCCCCCACCAGCGGTAAGAAGTTAAAGATACTTATTTAATTTTATAACATTTGGTCCTTCGAGCTGGATTTAGAGCTCGGCCAAATTGAAAAGTCCTGTATTTACAAAACAGGCAATATACAAAAAAACCCTGTTTAAAATACAGGTAACATAAAACAAAAATAATTGTAAGACGGGTGTAAATTCCCGCATATTAGCAGCATAAATTAAATTAAACATTTGGTCCTATCGAGCCTAAAAAAAGAGCTCAGCCAAATTTAAAAAAGCCCTGATATTATAAAAAATACAGGCAAATAAAAAAGTAAGCCCTGTTCAAAATACAGGCAAATTAAAACAAAATAATAGTAAGACGGGTGTATATTCCCGCATATTGACTAAATAAAAATAATAAGTGTAAGACGGGTGTATATTCCCGCATTAAAACCGATCGCATACGCTGTTTTAGCAGAGACTAAACGCAGTGATCTAACTGCTATCCAAGAAATATTCAGCGGCTGTGAGTCGAGGCACAGCAAGGTCAACTAGACGACCAAATAAATACCTCCAACGATTTCTTTGGAGAAAAAAAACAGTTCATCATTAAATAGGAGAAGTGTTGCGGACAAAATCATGGGTATAAACAGGAACAACATTCTTGATGCCCAAGCAGATTTATCCGAAACGGTGTTGCATACGTCCAACACTTTTCCAACAAAGTTTATATATATAAAAATGAAAACCCGTTTTCCGTTGTCACGACATAACATGAAAACGGCTTGACCGATTTGGCTGAAAATTAGTGGAGAGGTAGCTTAGAACCAGGGTAAGGACATAGGATATTTTTCTCTTTATGTTGAAATTCAATACAACTCATAAATACAAAAATTAAATTTCAAATCATAAGCATTTGTTCAAAATTCATGTTTATAGGATTCAATTGAGAATTTCATTTCTTCAAAAAAAAAAACATTACAAAAACAATAAAAAAACCTCATATCTATATTATATATATAAAGAAAGTCGTGTTAGTTACACTATTTATAACTCAAGAACGGCTGAAGCGATTTGGCTGAAAATTGGTGAGGAGGTAGTCTAGAACCAGGGTAAGGGCATAGGATATTTTTTATCTGTTTATGTTGAATTTCAATACAACTCATAAATACGAAAATTGTATTTTAAATCATAGGCATTTGTTAAAAATTCACGTTTGTAGGAATCATTTGAAAACCCCTCACCTCTATATACATAAAAGAAAGTCGTGTTAGTTACACCATTTATAACTCAAGAACTGCGTTTCTATTGCTACACACCGACGCAAAAATTCGGTATTATTACGATTAAAGAGCAGTCAAACACTTCTCCTAATCAGTCATTCATTGTTTTTGTTACATTATGACCTTGCGAGGCACTAACTTTGCACAGAGCTTTCGCCTATTAATTTCGCCTGTTTCCAGCTTATCAAATATATTTTCAGCAGTGAATTTCCCTGAGCCCAAATTCAGTAGTATTTTCCTCCAAAAAGCAATGCTTTGTTAACACACAAATATGCTCAATTTTTTTGTAAACTAACACAACCCAGTTAGAACAGTGACGGTCACGTTACCTAGTGACATGCCGGTAACGAGTGCCGGTTTAATTGTCACTTTTTCCTATCACGTTCTTAAGGGCGAATCAAAAAAGCTCCTAAAACTTTTGTATACATGTGATCTTGTATCACCTTCTCGCTCACATATTTTCTGCTGTAATAAAACTATATCCTTCTTTCTCACACTTTCATTAAATTTGGGATAATTCAACAAAACTGCTCTCAGGAAAGCGTGACGGTGCATTCTGCAATAGCCTAGTGGGTAAACCACTCGCTTGTCATTCCTTGAACCTAAGGTTCGAAACTCAAAAATATAAAGATTTTTTTATACTCTCGCAACAATGTTGCTAAGGAGAGTATTATAGTTTTGTTCACATAACGGTTGTTTGTAAGTCCTAAAACTAAAAGAGTCAGATATAGGGTTATATATACCAAAGTTATCAGGGTGACGAGTAGAGTCGAAATCCGGATGTCTGTCTGTCCGTCCGTCCGTCTTTCCGTCCGTCTGTCCATCCGTCTGTCCGTCCGTCCGTGCAAGCTGTAACTTGAGTAAAAATTGAGATATCATGATGAAACTTGGTACACGTATTCCTTGGTTTCATAAGAAGGCTAAGTTCGAAGATGGGCAAAATCGGCCAACTGCCACGCCCACAAAATGGCGGAAACCGTAAACCTATAAAGTGTCATAACTAAGCCATAAATAAAGATATTAAAGTGAAATTTGGCACAAAGGATCGCATTAGGAAAGGGCATATTTGGACGCAATTTTTTTGGAAAAGTGGGCGTGGCCCGCCCCCTACTAAGTTTTTTGTAGATATCTCGGAAACTACTATAGCTATCTCAACCAAACTCTACCGAGTCGTTTTTTTCAGGCATTTCCATATACAATTTAAAAATGGAAGAAATAATGGATAATAACCACGCCCACCTCCCATACAAAGGATATGTTGAAAATCACTAAAAGTGCGTTAACCGACTAACAAAAAACGTCAGAAACACTAAATTTTACGGAAGAAATTGCAGAAGGAAGCTGCACCCAGGCTTTTTTTAAAAATTGAAAATGGACGTGGCCTCGCCCACTTATGGACCAAAAACCATATCTCAGGAACTACTAGACCGATTTCAATGAAATTCGGTATATAATATTTTCTTAACACCCTGATGACATGTACGAAATATGGGTGAAATCGGTTCACAAGCACGCCTTCTTCCAATGTAACGCTATTTTGAATTCCATCTGATGCCTTCTCTGTATAATATATACATTAGGAACCAATGATGATAGCGGAATAAAGCTTTACAAAAATACGGTATTTGAAAACTATGTAAATGACGTGTAATGAAATCTCGATTATCACTTTATCATGCGAGAGTATAAAATGTTCGGTGACACCCGAACTTTGCCCTTCCTTACTTGTTTCATATTGAATTAGTATTTGTTTTACTCACCCTTTTTCCAAATATTATCTTGAAGACACAAAATATTCACAAAAGTTAAAGAAACACAATTATAATATCCGTAGGTTTAAATATTTATTTTAAATACAATAAATATGCACAAACACAAATCTGCATTATTCTCAACTATCGACGCGTTTGTAACCGAATTCTTTTTTTCTTCGAATTCAATTTTTCACAACGAACAAGCAAACGTCAAATTCACGGTATCATGCTGTACGCTTTCACATCCATCGTTTTCAATAAGCGGTGACAGCTAAAAAATTTGTTTGTCTTTTGTTTTATTTTTGCTTAACATCTGTTGAGTGAAGAGCTTATAATATAAAACAAACAAAATACACAATAGATTGACTTCTTACTCATTTCAAAGATTTGTGATTTGTGAGGAAGTGTTAGTGACAAGTAAAAATTGTGTAAATGTATTGGAGTTTCAGTCACGCAAGTTTTGCTGGGAAATAACCCCATGTCAAGCAGCAATAAACAATATTCTGCAATACATACAAACATACACACATACACATATATTTAGTTATTTAATATAGTTTTAAAATTTGTATATAAGGAAGGAAAATACTAAATAAAAACCAGAATGAATAAATTCTCAGCTCATATAAGTCTTTATTTTTCCCCCACCAGCGGTAAGAAGTTAAAGATACTTATTTGAGTTTATAACATTAATACCAAATATATTCTAGCCTAAAAATCAGCAAATTACACTCTCTAAAGCCATCCGCTGCCAGCTGCACTGCAGTTTCCTATTTCTACCGGCGTAAGAATGCTGCCTTGCAACATTTGCTCATCATTGAACTTTATAAACATTATTACAATAACTCCTGCTGACTCAGACCACGCGCAACTTTCGCCGTAACATTGATAAATATTCTTTTGATAACTTCTGCTGACTTTGGCCACACGCAAACTTGGGGTAACATTAGACTGTCAAACAGTCTTATGATAACTTATACTAAGCAATCGATATCAGAATAGCAAGTTTCAAGTTACATTACCATTTCCGAGTTATTGAAGTTTTCATCAAACCAAAAGGGCAGTGAATTTAGAAAAATTCTGCAATCTTTTATTTTGGTTCAAAATTGATTTGTGTTTACGTGTATATACTAAGCAATCGATATTGCGTCAAATATTTAACTTCTAAAATTCATGTAAGTTTACCATTTTCACGTTATTAAAGTTTTCATTAAGCCATGATGGCAGTACATTTGAAAAATTCGACAATGTTTTATTTTGGTTGAAAATAGGTTTTCTTGTTTGAGTAAAAAAATTAACTGTACAAACTCAAGCAAGTTCAATATTTCCACATTATTGGAGTTTTCATAAAGCCAAACGGCTGTACATTTGGAAAAATTCCGCAATCTTTTATTTTATTTAATAAAAACATTTTTCTTGTTTGGGTTTTATTTTTTACGTGTATGTACTTAGCAATCCATATTAGAACTGCTTGAACAAATTAACTTTACAAATTTAAGTCAGCTTACCATTTCCAAGTTATTGGAGTTTTCATTAAGCCATGATGACAGTACATTTGAAATATTCCACAATTTTTTATTTTGGTTCAAAATAGGTTTTATTTTTTGCGAGAAAACGTATCTTCGTAAACTCAAGCTAGTTTACCATGTCTACGGAGTTTTCATAAAGAGAAAGCTGCAGTGCATTTGTAAAAATTTCGCAACGTTTTATTTTGCTTCAAAATTGATGTGTTTTTACGTGCAAATACTAAGCAATCGATATCGGATTTGCGTGGAATAATTATCTCAACAAATTAAAATTAGTTCATAATATCCACCTTATTGGAAATTTGAAAGGTTTTCTTTTTTGAGTAAAAAAATGAACTTTGCAAACTCCAGATAGTTAATAATTTCCACGTTATGGAAGTTTTCATTAAGCCATGATTCCAGTAAATTCGAAAAATTCTACAATCTTTTATTTTGTTTCAAAATAGGTTTTCTTGTTTGCGTGAAAAAATTAACTTTACAAACTCAAGCAAGTTTACCGTTTCCCCGTTATTAGATTTTCATAAAGCCAAAACGATATTGGATCTGGAAAAATCCCGCAATATTTTTTTGTTTCAAAATTCATGTGTTTTTACGTGTACATACTAAGCAATCCATATTAGAATTGCGTGAAATAATTTACTTCACAAATTCAAATAAGTTTACCATTCCATCGCTATTGAAGTTTTCATAAGGCCAAAACGGCAGTGCATTTGGAAAAACAGCAATATTTTATTTTGATTCAAAATTAATATGTACTAAGCAATAAATACCAGAATTGCGTGAAATAATTAACTTCACAAATTTATGATAGTTTAGCATTTCTACGTTATTGAAACTTTCAAAAAGCCAAAATGGCAGTAGATTTGGAAAAATTCCTCAATATTTTTTTTGTTAAAAATGTATGTGTTTTTACGTGTATATACTAAGCAGTCGATATCAAAATTGCTTCAAATAATTACCTACACAGATTTATGCTAGTTTACCATTTCCAAATTATTGGAAAAAATGCACAATCTTTTACACAAATTGAAATTAGTTTACCAATTCTACATTATTGCAGTTTTCATTTGGTTCAAAATAGGTTTTCTTGTTTGCGTGAAAAAATGAACTTTAGAAACTCAAGCTAGTTTACCATTCCCAAGTTATATGTAGGATTTACGTGTATATAGTAAACTATCGATATCAGATTTGCGTGAAATAACTAATTTCACAAATTCAACTTAGTTTGTAATTTCCACTTTATTGGAGTTTTCATAAATTTCATTATTTTTACGTGTATATAGTATGCAGTCGATATTAGAATGGTGTGAAAAAATTAACTTCATAAGTTTAAGTTAGCTTACCATTTCCACGTTATTGGAGTTTTCATTAAGCAATGATGAAGTAAATTTGAAAAATTTGACAATTTTTTATTTTGATTAAAAATAGGATACATTTTTTTTTTTTAATATTATTTTATTTATTGGATCTGCTTTAAAATCTTAAATCTATTTAAAAACTTGACAAGCTCAAGCAAGTGATTAAGCTGTTTTGGAGATACGTTGATCTTTATTATGCAGGCATATCTCTTCTTTTAAGGCGTGTTTGATCGCAGGAATGTACCAAAGCATTAGCCAAAGGGTTTGCGTGTCACGGAGTTTAGATATATATTTAATTCTGCTGTCTTCTACTTCTTTCTTTAACATAGCAATACCAAGGTCTTTATGGATATTACGCATGTACCATGGTGAACACGTGATTGTTCTAATTTGATTGGAACCTTTGTATTATATCAGCACTAGCTGACCCGGCAAACATCGTTCTGCCCAAAATAGATTTTTTTTCTTCATTTCAAAAATTACACCGGTATTGGTTTTAATAGAATATGAACGATTTTTCCTAATTTCATTGTGTAAATTAAACGATTTAAATTTAAGGTCTTTATTTATTACAGCTCACTGGCTGTTCGTTTGACGTGAGTCCTAAAACTAACTTTACAATAATTTCTTAGCCTACAACTAACCATCGGCGTCGCGCTGCGCTACTACCGTTCTGCCACTGCTTTGCCTGTGCGAATTCTATTCTGCTGACTTAGCGATTCGATGGAACATTTACAGTCGTTCACCGTGTGAACGCAGTTATACTGACACAGCGGTTCACATGGAATATTTGGCAGTCGACTGCGTAAACATAATTATGTTGCCTCAGCGGTTCGTGTAAGGTATCGGATTACATTAGTGTGAGCGACCTGAGGGTTGCGTCGACGGATGTGTCGTCGACTAAATGGTCATCGTGAGAGTTAATTCACGATAACTCCTCCCCTTTTAGGTGGGGAACGTCCCCGGTCCTCGTAGCTGCGTTTTTGATAGCCACTTCTACTGCTTTGGTTATGGAAATTCTCCTCCTGGACATGGCCATACGCCGTAGTACAAAGGCGAAGGTTGATTGTGGGGGCCCATGGCGTTTCAGGCTTAAGAGTCGCCGTGGCGTTTTCATTGTAAAATATCGTGACATTGATCTTTACACGATCCTTGAAGACAACTAGGTAGGTACCGATTACTGTGATCGGAGCCTCTTTATTTTCTTCTATGGTAACCAGCTGATCGTTAACGATTACCAAACCATCGCTTATTGGTGCGATCTGTGGGAGATTATTAAATGTTGTGCTGCAGTTGGCGGTGTTGCGTGTCATAAGTTGTAAAGCATATGACGTCACTGATGATGCTAGGCAGAACGGTGGTGTAGGATTTGATGGCCGTGAGCTACTGGTAAAATAGTTATTTTCTTACATTTAACTTAGGGATAGGGTATCTTATTAAAAAATATATTACATTATTATATTGTAAAATCTTAATCCTAGCTACAGCTATAACATCGGCTACAGTCAGGTTTGTGAAGTGCTTATTTCCTATTATGGAATTTACTTCATTACTGTCCAAAAGAATTGGGTTCAAAGGACCAACTTTTGCGAAAGTAATGGATGTAATTAGATTATCTAGTTCAGTTATTATTGCTCTATTTCTGGCCATAAGTACGCCATAAAGTTGACCTGTGTCTATTTCTCTTTGCCTTGTTGCTTTCAAGATCTTATTTACTGTAACCGTTAGGCTGTTTATTTCCTTTTGTATTTCGTTGTTAATGGTAAACTGTCGGTCCTCTGAGTCAATTAGTTGTTCCGTTGTATTCGTTAGTCTGTCGAAGTCATCATGGTCGGGAGTCCCAGTAATGTACTTCAGTATTGTTCCTAGTGCGTTTAAACTTCTCGTCTGCCTGTAATGAGTATCTACCGTCTACTTATCTAGTTTATGTCCGCTTCCAACAACTTTTTCATATGTGTTTGCGGAAAGTGTTCTGTAGCGTTAATTGTCTCGTCTCTTAGAAATTCGTATAGTGTCAGGTTAGTAACGTGTTTGATGTGTCCGAAGTTCTCCCAGATTACAAGTTCCCCTTCAACAACCGGAATGTACTTCGCCTTGGAGTAGTCTATTATCCGTCCCGTCGATGCAGATGCTAATATGGCTATAACCAATTCTAAAGTAATCCTAAAAGCATATGAATTTTTGAATCTAATAAATGATCCTGAAAGAATATTAACATTTTTTGTTTATCTAATTTCAGCGAAGGTTGTCCTTATGGACCCTCCTCCCTCTTATAAGCACCGTTGTGCCTAAGTCTCTTTCAACGTTTTCTTCGGTATAGAGAGGAGTCAATTTATTGCCTAGTCTCCTACTGTTTCTGACCAGCACTTTGTCCCTCATCTGAAACTCTCTATCCTGTCTCTGTTTATTTTGGTTTATTAATTCCTTATCTTGTGCGTTTTTCAGGCGAGATGATATCTGTGTGTTGGCTTTTGCTGAACGAAAAATGTTAATGGGTTTCCCCAGTCACCGAATGAATAGAGTTATTATATTTGATTGTGGCTAGAAGGACTATTTCCTCGATATCGTCCAGTTTTTGATCAAGTTTAAGGCATCGCGATATTTCCATCAGTGTGCTGTGGAATCGCTCTACTTGGCCGTTTGATGTACTGTGTAAGGGTGGAGCATTCGCGATGTCGATGTCGAAATGATTTTTTAGAATGGCCTTAATGCTGTGCGAATTTAGTGACTTTTCGTTGTCACAATAAATGGTTTTCGTACTTGAAAACATGTTTAGTAACTGTAAAAGCTGTGGCTTTACATCCACTATCGTTCTAGACCTAAGTGACTGCACTATCGCAAACTTTGAAAATTTATTGATGCAAGTCAGAAAGTACTTTAATCCGATGGAAAATATATCAATGTGGAGGATTTCTCCACAATATTTAGGTATGGATGTCCGAGCAATAAGTTGCTTTTTTGGGTGGCGGTCATACTTTGCTTGAGAGCACACACGGCAGTTCGCAGCAAACTGCTTAGCCTTCTTTTCCATTTTTGGAAAAAAATAGTCTTCTAGTATCTGCTTTGTATTCTCTTGTGCCGCTCGATGCGCTCGATTATGCTCGACCTCAATGATTTCTTGTTGTTCGTTTATATCTGTAATATCATTGACGAACTTCTCTGTATGTCTAAATTTTACGGTTGGAAACAGTTCAACTAATTTATGCTGAACCTGTGCTAAAGTATGCAGATTGCTGTAAATTGCGTTAACCACGCCAACTTTCACAGCCTCCTGTAGGAGTTTCACCAAATCGTCCGTTGTTTGATATGAAATGAGGTGTCGTGTTTTTTTTCCAAAAATTATGAAAGTTCTTCTCTTCGGCTCTACACCCTCTTCTATAAGGATCTGGTTGCGGAAGCAATTTACCGGTTTAACGGTTTTTTCGATTGTATTGGTTGACGACTCTTCACTGTGAATTGTTTCAACACTTGCGCTATCTAGGGCGTTTATGTGCTGCCTAGATAGTGCGTCTGCAACCACATTTTCTTTACCCGGTTTGTAGATGAGCTTCGCGTTGCACTCATCAATGAAAGCTTTCGATCTCTTAATGAATTCGGATTTCTGTCGGAAACTGCAAAGGTTAGCGGCTGGTGGTCTGTAAACACTCTAAGCTTCGAAACTCTGTAAAGGTAGTTTCTGAGCGTTTTTAATGCCCATACAATGGCTAGTAATTCCCGTTCACTGGTCGCGTAATGCTCCTCGCTACTGGACAAGGTGCGAGAAATCATGGTAATAGGTTGGCCCTCCTGCGAAAGGACGGCACCTATGGCGTGTGAGGATGCATTCGTAGTCAAATCGAATGATTTACAAAAGTCCGGATAAGTTAATGTTACGTCCTCAGATGCTAAAATTTCCTTTAATATATAGAAAGCCTTCGTCAGAGCAACCTGGTTCTGAATTGCAACTATTTTCTTATCGAATTCTAGTTTTGGGCAGCTAATGCCCTGCCCACCTCTGCTCTAACCAACTCACTTACTTGTTCAGCGTTCATGATTTGTTCTTCTGTATTCTCCAAATTAAGTTTTCTGAACAAGTTCTCTAACTCCCTATTTATCTACTTCCCGTAAAAATTTGTAATTCAATTTCACTTTATTTTATTAAAAGTTATTCATTCATTCACAATTCGCAAAAGTTGTATTCTCACCTCCTTATTTCACCTTTTTTTTAAATTAGAACGAGATAAGCACTTCACTCACCATTCCATCCTTAAAATATCCTTATAATATTGCGGGATTCCAGCTGTTTCACGTTCTAGTCCATCAGGTAGTGGTGCCGAAGAATTCCCAGGATTAGCGCTGGTGATTTCGCTCTATCCGCTGCCCAAGTGTAATTCGGGTTAGATAACGCTGCCCAAGGAAAATTCGTTCCTTGGTGACTTAAATCCTCCTCGTTTAGGTTGGAGTGTCCTTTACTGCGTTACACTACTGTTTGTTTGTAAATTTTCGACTTAATTTTCGCGAGCCCCACGTTGGGCGCCAATTAAACGATTAAAATTTAAGGTCTTTATTTATTACAGCTCACTGGCTGTTCATTTGACGTCAGTCCTAAAACTAACTTTACAATAATTTCTTAGCCTACAACTAACCATCGGCGTCGCGCTGCGCTGCTACCGTTCTGCCACCGCTTTGCCTGTGCGAATTCTATTCTGCTGACATAGCGATTCGATGGAACATTTACAGTCGTTCACCGTGTGAACGCAGTTATACTGACACAGCGGTTCACATGGAATATTTGGCAGTCGACTGCGTAAACATAATTATGTTGCCTCAGCGGTTCGTGTAAGTTATCGGATTACATTAGTGTGAGCGACCTGAGTGAAGGTTGCGTCGACGGATGTGTCGTCGACTAAATGGTCATCGTGAGAGTTAATTCACGATAACTTGTATACTTTAAATACCGCCTTTTTTGTCCTAGAAAAATTCCCAATACTGAAAAATAGTGAAGAAAAAATTATTCCTGAGTTTTTTGAACTGTTTTTGATAAAAAATGTAAATAAAAAAACATGATATACAGTCAGGTTCTGCAATTTACTTCCGAGTGAAATTTTTTGGAAAATACCTTCTGTACCTAATTTGACAAAATTTTTACAAATTTTACTAGGAAGTGAATTGCCAGAACCTGCCTGATAAACATTTTTTTCGAGGGTACATTAATGCTTTTGAATTTAATTGCTTGAAAAATGCTACTCTTTTCAATAATGCTGACACATCGTGTTCAGGATTTGTTGACAATTTAATAAAATTAAGTTTGTACTATTCTCATTCAATTTTATTAGTTTTAATCGAGTCTCGAAAATATATAATTTTAGTACATATTTAGTTTAGGGCTGCACGGTACACGATATTTTTGGTTTTCTGTTCCGCGGCGTAAATAAACAGTGAGGAAGGTTTTCCAACACGGGAACACGCCAGATAGAGCTGGCCATGTGAAAAGCAAGACATTTCTAAATTTATGCCGCATACTTCCAGCGACTGCCCTTGTGACTTGTTTATTGTCATCGCAAATGCAAGTTTCACTGGGAACTGCAAACGTCTGAATTGGAATGGCAAATCTGTTGAAGTTAATGGAATTCGGGGAAGTAAGCATTCCTCTCCCTTGAACGGGCCTTTCAAAATGCTTGCCAATATTAAATTGTCCATTAGCTTGGTCACAATCAGTCGAGTACCATTGCACAGTTTGGGAGCATGAAGATTCCGTAGCATAATAACTACAGACCCAACTTTGAGACGCAAATTATGAGGCGGCATTCCAAGCGGCATCAAAGAGTTTAAGAACTCCACTGGGTAATTTACTACCTCGTCTTCATTTTCAACGCGATCGATTGATTTATATGACCGCAGATCTCCCGGAATTTGATTATGAATCGTCCAATTCAAGTCGTTGACATCCATATGTTTTGCTGCTAAAATTGCGCGCGTGCTTAACCAATCGTAGTTATCATAATTTTGAGCAATATTTATATATATATACACTACTGATTAGTTCATATTTATTAGATGGTAATTGGCAAATCGTAGTTGGAATCGATATTAATCCACTGCAAGGATCTATCGGAACTTGTCCATTTCTGATTCGCAGCAGCTCTTTTGAAAAAACCACCGCAGTTCTATCGTTTTGCAGCAAAACTCGCATATTCATGGTCAATGAAATGGTTTTAACAAACCTCCACAAATGCGATGACTTCAGACATGCGTTTAGCTCATCCGCCGCTGTTGATTTTGGAATCACGGGAAGTGTTTGTCTAAAGTCGCCCGACAGCAATATCATCACTCCTCCAAAGCAACGATTATTGTTGCGCAAATCTCTCAGTGTTCGGTCGAGTGCTTCTAATGATCGTTTGTGGGCCATTGTGCATTCATCCCATATGATTAACTTACATTTTTTTAAAACTTGTGCCATTGCTGATTGCTTTGAAATATTGCAAACGGGACTTTCGTGTATTTGCAAGTTTAATGGAAGCTTTAATGCTGAATGTGCCATTCTTCCACCTTCTAACAGTGTTGCAGCAATCCCGGTAGATGCAAGAGCTAATGCAATACAACCTTGACCTCGTATTGCTGCTAGTATTAAAGACAATAGGAACGTTTTGCCAGTCCCGCCGGGCGCATCGAGGAAAAATATGCCACCGTTTCCACTATCTACAGCATTTATTAGCTGATTGTACGCATTGCTTTGCTGTTCATTCAACAGTGGAACATTTGTTTGTACTTGTTGTTGCAGGTGAGTTATATCGTAAGCACGCTCGCGTTCCAATTCGCGACTCACTAAATCCCTTGTTTGACGACTTGGTGCCGGCAATGAACTTCAATCGATAGTTTTCCACTCATAAATAAACATAAATCTTCAATAAGGACTAATGCTTCATTGTAGATGTCAGCGTTCATTTGTAAGTCGACATTTCTCGTCGCTAATCGCAGGAGTTACATCCCATGCTAACCCAAGAACAACAGCAAACACAGATGGTGTGAAGATAGACTGGTAGATAAGAAGATACATTTATTTAAGAAAACTGGAAGATATGTAAAATTAGGATATGAGAAGAAACACTGATCCTAAATAAATATTAAATGCAAATGCAGCCACATGATAGTAATAAGTTACATCCCATGCTAACCCAAGAACAACAGCAAACACAGATGGTGTGAAGATAGTCTGGTAGATAAGAAGATACATTTATTTAAGAAAACCAGAAGATATGTAAAATTAGGATATGAGAAGAAACACTGATCCTAAATAAATATTAAATGCAAATGCAGCCACATGATAGTAATAAAGGATAAGCAGCACTGTGGAATTTTCCTACAGATAAGAATTTTTGTAAATTAGAAGATAAGTATTTTTGTAAAACTATAAAAGCAAGAAAATCTTTGAAATAAATAGACACATTTATTCTGACACTCTAAAGAGCCGGTCGTCTAAAATTGTTTCGTAATTGGCGCAGTCGATAAACGTCTGACATAATCTTAAGATTGGTCAAACGGGTCGCTCGGATTTTCCGAAGAAAATCCACACATAAAAAAAAAAAAAACAAAATCAATTTTAAAAATAAAAATAAGGCGTTTCCGAGGCCTTAAAACAGTTTTTATAAAAAAAAGAAGAAAATTCGAACATCACCATGGCAACTATTAACAGCTCCGAGCTCCTGAAGGAAGCTTCGAGAATAAGGCCATTCAACGGAAGTGATGGTTACGACCTATCCTCATTTATAAGAGAAGTGGATGCCATACTCCGCCTCTTTAACGATAACCCATCGTTAAAGGAATTTGTTATTCAACGCTACGTACTAACGAAAATAAATGGAGACGCCCTGAAGGTAGTCCGACCTTTAGGAAGCACACCGATGTGGGACGACGTAAAGGAGGAACTCATCCGGAACTTCGGGGTAAAGGAGAGCTACAGGAGTCTGTACCACCAGGCAATCAACGTTAAGCACTACAATGTAAGTGAATATTTTGTAAAATTAAGGGATATTTTAGATAAAACTAATATTAAGTACGAATTTGATAGTGAGAAACCCATAGCCTTTTCACCGGAAGCCAATGAGGCATTTTTTTAAAAAACCTTCTTAAACGGAATTAGTCCTCATTTGTCCTCCATAATTTTGAGTAGGGATATTAGAAAACTAAGGGAAGCTTTTTATTGCTTAGAGGATACTGGATTAATCCAGCAAAATAAAAATAAATATAGTAACTATGGGCAGCGTTATTACCCCTCACAAAATAATTACGATTCAAACAATAGGGTACATGCTAGTAATCCTCAGCCTTCTTTTCCAACGCAACAACGTTTTTGGGGAAATAATAGTAGAATGAATAATAATAATATTAATCTACAACAAGCATCACGAAATAGCTATTCACAACAAATTAGGAATAGCAATAGAAGTCAAAAGCCTGTGGCCATGGAAGTAGACCATATGGATTACAATCAGGGCGAAAATTTTCGGTCACCAGCCCGGGGGAGGAGCTACCAATAGTAGAACTAACTATAGGTAGAAATAGATTGAAGTGTTTAATCGACACCGGTTCAACAACTTCAGTTTTAAATAGTAAAGTAGATTTAGGATTTAGGAAAAATAAATTAGAAAATCCCATTAAATTAAAAACAATGAGTGGTGAATTTTTCATTACTGAAGAAGTGAAAACTCCCTTGCCTACGGAATTCAATAGTGAAAACTTCGTGCATTGGCATTTAACACCATTTTTTAATAGAAAATTCGACTGCTTAATAGGGCAGAATATTTTGAGACCATTAAATGCAATAATTAATTTTGAAAAAAATTACATTTATATTAATGGCAATAAAATTCAATTTTTAAATCCATGCCCGTTTGTTAAGGAAGAAATTCATTCAATTGAACCAATTGAGAAAGACTTTTCAATCCTAGAAAGGCCCGATATGAATACTGTAGAAAGGAAAATGTTAAAGGAAATACTACGGAAAAATAATGACCTTATATTTAGAGAAAATGAACAGCTAACCCATGCTCATGAAGTACAACATGAAATCGTTACAACAACTGAAAAGCCTGTATATTCAAAAATTTATAAATACCCTCAAATACACGAGGAGGAGATAACCAAACAAATTAAAGAAATGCTGGACCAGGCAATAATTAAAGAAAGCTGCTCCCCATACAATTCACCACTTTGGATTGTCCCAAAGAAAATGGATAATTCTGGTAAAAAGAAATGGAGAATAGTAATAGATTACAGGGCTCTAAATGAAATAACTATATCTGATAAATTCCCAATTCCAAATACAGATGGCATATCTGGAAAATTAGGTCAAGCAACATATTTTACGACAATTGATCTAGCCAAAGGTTTCCATCAAATTCTTATAAAAGAATGTGATAGGAAAAAAACTGCATTTTCTACACCGTTAGGTCATTATGAATTCATAAGAATGCCATTTGGTCTAAAGAACGGCCCAGCCACTTTCCAAAGATTAATGAACTCTGTCTTAAGAGAATACATTAATAAAATATGCGTTGTTTATTTAGATGACATTCTCATATTTAGTTCCTCTCTTCAAGAACACAAGGAAAGTATAGAAAAAGTTTTTAAAAAATTAAGAGAACACTGTTTAAAAATTCAAATCGATAAATGCAATTTTTTTGCTAAGACTACTGAATATCTTGGTCACATTTTAACTACAGAAGGATTTAAACCGAATCCTAATAAAATAGAAGCAATTCAAAAATTAAAGCTTCCTGAAACAGTGAAGCAAATTAAATCTTTCTTAGGAGCAACAGGATATTATAGGAAATTCATTAAAGATTACGCTAAAATTGCTATTGGCATGACAAAATTTCTTAAAAAGGGAGTTCGTATTAATATTAAAGATAAACAATTTATAGCCGCTTTTTAAACACTAAAAAGACTTTTAGTTAACGATCCAATATTAAAATATCCCAATTTCGAAAAGAAATTTAAAGTTGCAACTGATGCTAGCAATTTTGCAATTGGTGCCGTATTAATGCAAGATGGCCATCCCATTTGCTATGCTAGCAGGACACTTAATGAACACGAGAAGAAATATAGCACAACAGAAAAGGAACTCTTAGCCATCGTTTGGGCAGTTAATTATTTTAGACCCTACATTTATGGTAGGCAATTCGATCTTTTAACAGATCATTTACCACTTAAGTGGTTACAAACAAAATATAAAGGAAAAGACATAAATCCTCGATTACAAAGGTGGCTTCTGAAACTTGGAGAATACGATATATGTATTCAATATATAAAAGGCAAAGAAAATACATTGGCCGACTTTCTTAGCAGATTAGATGTAGATTCTGGAGAAATCTGCCTCATAAATCAAACTTCTGAAGAAGATGATAACATGAGTACAGCAGCTACAATTCACTCTCAAGTAGAAGAATTAAATGACCATATCCCTACACTTGAATCTGTCATCAATCGTTTTCAGACTCAAATTATTTTATGTGAACATAAAGTAAGAGACACTGAAAAAATAGGTAAAAATCTTAAGATTTACATAAGCCAAGATGACATTAATAGCGAATACATGGTAGACATCTTAAGGACACATGTTAAAAACAAAAAAAGCGGGAATTTTTTCAGAAATAGCTGACTCCGAATACAACAAAGTTCAACTAAAATTAATCGAAATATTTGGCAATAGTATCAAATTCTTTAAATGTTTATTTCATGCCAAAGACTTGTCAGATGAAACAGAGGCATATCGGTACATTTCAAAGTACCACAAATATGAAACTGGGCATGCTGGCATAAATGAAAATTATAATGGTTTAAAACACCTTATATATATTAAAAAACTAAAAGAGTTAATACAAAAATATATAAACAATTGCGATATATGTAATAAAGTAAAGTATGACAGAAATCCGTTGAAACCTAAGTTTCACATAACACAAACTCCTACTGAAATTAATGATATTGTTCATGTTGATACTTTTACATTCCTAAAGCAAACTTTCATGACAACTATAGATAAATTCTCAAAATTTGCAATGGCATTGCCTTTGGAAAACAGAAATAGTTTGACTCTTGTTGAAAAACTTAGACAATATGTTCCTATTAAAGGAAAGCCAAGAGAAACTAATGAATTTAATAACGTTAATGTTAAAAATTTTTTTAACATAGAAAATATAGAGGTTCATTTTACCAAGCCAAATAGTCATACAAGAAATTCGGATATAGAACATTTTCATAATACTATTAGCGAAAAACTTAGAGTTGCTGAATTAGAATATAGGACTTTCTCAGTTCATGTTTAGATATTTAATAACGTTAATGTTAAGGCCTGAAACACGTTTAAAGTAGAACAAATTTTATACGCGCAAGAGGGCTAACCACAGAAAATATTCAGAAAAATTTGTATACAAAGCCAGCTACACTAAAACGATTCTAAAAAAGATTCAACAAAGACCAAGAAATTACTTTCCTTACTGATGAGGAGTGGTTGGCTGATCTGGCTTTCCTGGTTGATATAACTAAATATCTTTCTGAACTAAACTTAAAACTGCAAGGGAAAGACCAATTATGCACACAGTTATACGAACACGTTCTAGCTTTCACAAAAAAGCTTTTATTGTTGGAAAAGCAGCTGGAACAAAAGCAGTTGATTCAGACCTTATCTACAAGAAAGCAAGATATAATGTTACAAAGATTAAGGAACGGGTTTGACGACAGAATTTCAAATCACAAACTCCCTGCATCAAGTGTTTCAAAATAAATTGAAGGCGCTGCGCAGAGTTTACAGCTGGAGTTAATAGAATTTTGAATTAGAATATAGAATTTCATTTTACACCCAAATACCCAAAAAACATTTTTAGATTTTCTCGAAAATTTAACAAATCAAAAACCAGATCATCTTTATTAGATAGCCATCTTAAAGGCATTTTGCGCATATCTTCTAAAACTCCAAATAGATGCGCTAAACAAATTTCAGACATCTCATTAATTAGATTTTAAGAATAAGAATATCTTTATATGCTAAGGCCATAGTTACATTAATAATAATATATTAAGATTTATGTGATGTTGCTTATTATAAATAAATAAATATACCAAAACTGAAGGTCATTTTAATAAAGAAAAAAAATATTAGATGTATCGAATTTTATAACAAATCGATTCATTCGGTAACTAAGAAAAGACCAATTTACATAGAAAATGGGAAAGTAAATAAAGAAATAATATTCAAAAAATTAAAAGAAACAAAAGAAAACAATATTAAAAAACTTAATGAAAAAAGAGAAAATGTTGTAATAAATAAAGAAGAAGCATTTGTTAAGAATTATGTGGCAGTACGTCATAAGAACGCACCACGATATAGGAAGCTTAAACTAGATAATGTACATATAACCAATATTAAAAGAGAAAATAAATTTGCATAGATCAACTGGACACTAATATTTTTGATACTAATGACAATGGCTCCAACAGCAATGTCCATTTTAACCATCCAACCGATTCATGAAAACAGCGGATATGTGGAAATTAGTACATCCAAAACGGAAATTGTAGTTTCATCAGAATTTATAATACACGCCATAGACCCTTATGAAATTTTATATTTAATTAACAACATGACTTTTAATACAAATCTCTTGAGGCCATTACATCGCGATTTACTTAGGAATGAACTCTTAATCCTTAAAACAAAAGTCAAAACCTTAATACCTAAATCTAGTGGGAATAGGCATAAAAGAGGATTATTTAATTTGGTTGGGACAATGCATAAATATTTATTTGGAACAATGGATGACATAGATAGAAAGGATATTGAGGATCACTTAAAGGTGATTGATCAAAATATGCACAATTCTATTACAACCTTAAACCAACAAGTTAAAATAAATAAATATTTTGAAAAAACATTTAAATATTTAAAAACAACAATAGAACAAGACAGGGAAAAAATACTAGATTATGAAAGAGGAAATGATAAAATTCAAAAGGATGCTGCATTAAACAACATGTTTAACGAGCAAATCTTAAGAATACATGTCCTTAAAGAAAAAATCGATCATATTCAAGATAGCATTGCAGCCGCCAAACATGGATTATTACATCCAGGAATTTTGACAAGTGAAGAAGTTGATATATACGAAATAGACCTATTTAAGTTGCAACATTTAAAAATGTGTGCAATTCAGTATGCAGAAAAACTGCTCCTTTTAATAGTAAAAGTACCACGAAATTTTAGCACAGTTCAATTAAAAGTTATTCAGCCCATTTCAAATGAACAAATGAGAGAAATTACTTCCGTTTCAGAAACAGTTTTTAATTACAATAATAAAACTTATACATATGAAAAAGACAAAACACTTAATGAATTAAAAACTTCAAAACATTGTATTTTTACAAAAACATGTCTATTAATTAAGAACGAAATAACAGAAATAATTGAAATTGACGATGAAACATTAATATTAAAAAATTTGAAAAATACTAAGCTAGTACAAGACTGTGATCACAGGAAAGTAATACTGGAAGGAAATTATTTAATACACTACCAAAATTGTACACTAGAAATTAACAATCAAATTTTCTCTAATAAGGTAAAAATATTCCAACAAAGATTTTACTTTCCTGTAAATGAAGAAACTAATTTTACAAATAAAATTTCATTTGAAGAAATGAGACTGGAACATTTAAAGAACATAGAAAAAATAGAAGAACTTAAGTACCATAAGAAAATTAATTATTCAATTTCATTTGTAATTTTTATTATTATTTTACTTTTAATAAGCCTTCTCTTGTATATGTTAAGAAAACAAAAACAAATGCGAATAGAAATTGTAAACAAACCTCAGGAGAGTTTTGTATCTAAGGGGGGAGGAGTTACATCCCATGCTAACCCAAGAACAACAGCAAACACAGAATAGTCTGGTAGATAAGAAGATACATTTATTTAAGAAAACCAGAAGATATGTAAAATTAGGATATGAGAAGAAACACTGATCCTAAATAAATATTAAATGCAAATGCAGCCACATGATAGTAATAAAGGATAAGCAGCACTGTGGAATTTTCCTACAGATAAGAATTTTTGTAAATTAGAAGATAAGTATTTTTGTAAAACTATAAAAGCAAGAAAATCTTTGAAATAAATAGACACATTTATTCTGACACTTTTTGTATTTACTGTCCGACATACAAACGGAAGATGGATCGTGTTCTCCGCATGGCCCATGAACCATATTGGCCATCACCACTTCGTGGAACTCTGATCTATTTCAACATCAGGAATTTCGGCGGAAATAATGTCATCAATTTGGTCAGGTGTAATTTTCTCCACCATCCAAAGAAGAATGTGTGTGTGGGGCAAACCTCTCTTCTGCCACTCCACTGAGTACATCCAGCATCGAACAGTGCCATATACATGTTGTTTCGTAATAAAGTCCATCAAACATCTGAGTTTTTGTTTAAAAACGCGTGCTGTAACGTCGTGGCGATCGCTTGGTGATTGACCGGGATGCAATAGGTTCGTAATGTCTGGCCATTTTGGATTGCAAGTAAATGTAACAAACAAATCCGGCCGTCCATAATTGCGCACGTAAGTCATCGCCTTCTGGGAGTACTCATGCATGTGTCTAGGATTGCCAATGTATGTCGATGGCAAAATATAGAGTCGACCAATATCTGTAATTTCCGCATCACCATTCATTGCATCTCTTAAGTGAATATACTCTTCAGATCGCAACTTCGACTGATTGTATCGCATATAATTAAGTCGTTCTGTCTCAACTTTAACGTACATGTCAACTGCATACTGTTGAAATAACCGTCCATATCTCAGTAAGTGGTTGTCATAGTTTTGGCGAATTATCATTCGATATGCTTAAAACTTCATTGGACTGACTTTTTTATTTGTCTCGACACCTAAAAGCTTAAATTACCTATATGAAGTAGCAAACAAAAATTCTATTCACCGGATTTATCATCTTATATCCTAAGTGATATCCGTCTTCTCCACGGCAGAACATGAGCGGATATTGCATTGCGTCGTAAGACCGATGTGTCTCACTTATCCGTTTTGGTGCGTTTTGATTTCTACGTTTGATAACAATATCACGCGACTGCAAATTTTCTCCAACAACAACAACTGATATTTCGCTAACTGTAGGTGCATTATATTGTCTTTCATGTGTCCCTGTTGGTCTTTTGTCCGCTTGTATGATTACACTATGATCATCTGTTGGCATACGTTCCAAAGAAATCGTAAACAGTTTAATGAGGCCATTGTGTCCGTGTAACATTTGCTGCAATTGTTCGATTATTTCTCTTTTCGTTGTATTGAAGATAGCACAACGCCGATTTACTTCATCATGTGAATCTCCCAGAAAGTAAATTTGGAGATATTTGTGTTCTTGATCTGGATGCGGCAACAGCGATCCAGCGAGATGAAAAATTTGCCCATGAACCTGTATAATTGGAGGAAAGCTCTGTAGTTTCTGTCGAATATTGTTTGGCAAAAATACCTTAAACGTTGGATTGTAGTTTTGTTCATTTACAATTTCACCGCCAAACGACGTCATTTGAAAACAATCGTTGTACATTTTAGTGTGCTTTAAGAAATAGCTCGAGTGAGGAAATTCACCGTAAAGCAGCTGGAAGAATGGCTGTGGTGGTGGAAGCAATACTGGCAACTTAACCTTTCCCCCGGCGCAACATAACCCTGGCGGTTCATTTTTAAATTTGACTGCATTGTAATATTGACAAACTACTGACATCTGACCGATTTGAACAGATGCGCTATATTGAATGTTTGGATCATATCGAAAACCTGCCCGTTCAATGTTCACAAAAGAAAGATGTTGCCGCTGTTGTCGTCGAATAATCGCATGTTGTGATCTTACTTCATCACTTTGGCGAGCACGAACTTCCCTTCTTCTCGATCGTTGTTGCTGATTGTGAACTTCCCTTCTTCTCAATCGTTCTTGCTTATTGTATGTTTGGTTGACATCTTCTAACTGGTGCGTGCTATTCTCCAGCAGTCTATTTCGTGGTGATACCCTCTCAATAACACTTTCCCTTTGACGTGCTCTGCTATTTCGTGTTCTTCTTGCGGCCTGGGAACTCCGATAAGTGTTACCATACGTACTGATTCTTGGCATCGTAACAAATATCTAATTGGAAATGATCATTCATTTGCATAATGTTCATATAAGGTTTTACGGACCAATAACTTACCTTTGAAAACTCCAAAAATGAATGAATTAAACTAAGGAAGCAGATCAATTGAATGATAAATTCCAATGTACATAAATCGGTATTCGCCAACACGCTAAATCACTTTCACTAAATAACTCACTTTTTAAAACAAAATATATCAATATATCAGTAAAGCAAGGCGCATTTCTATTGCCCTCTAAATTTTGCGTGTTCGATTGCAAAGCAAAATTGACGTTTAATTTAATTTGTGTTTGTTTCATAAAACTGCCATTTCCATAAACCAAAAATAGCACGTAACACAATTTCAATATTTTCATTAGGAAGAGTATTTAACATTTGGTTCGACTTGGAATGCCTTGTACAACTTCGATTTCATATCTTTATATACGGGAAAGCCATTTAGTTAGCAGTGTGATTTCCTTTGGTATTTGGTAAAATTTCACAATTTTATATTAAGCTGTAGAACAGATTTTTTAGTACATACACATTTATCAATCGATATCAAGTTGCGTAAAAATGTGAACTTTACATATTTTTTCTAATTAGTCATTTTGATGTTATTAAAGTTGTCATAGAGTTGTCGTATGGCAATAACGACAGTGCATTTGGAAAAATTTCACAATCTTATATTAAGGTGTACGAGTAGAATCGATTTTTTAGTACATATACATTAAGCAATCGATATGAAGTTGCGAAAAAATATGAACTCTACATATTTATGCTAACTAGCCGTTTTGATGTTATTGGAGTTGTCATAGAGTTGCCGTATAGCCATAGCGACAGTGTATTTGGAACAATTTCACAATCTTATATTAAGATGTAAAATCGATTTTGGAGTAATTACTGTTAATTAATAACGCACATATACATGCAACTCTGATGTATTTGAAATGAAATCGTATTGTAACTGAACTTTATTGTACCTACACATTTTCTCACTCTTGTTCTAACCACTGAAGAATAAACACATACTTTAATAAAAAGGTCCAAATTTCTGCGCTTCAAGTGATAAAGTGAACATAATATGAGTTCGTCTCTATTTAATATTGAAAAATTAGATGAGCCTAATGATGACTCATGGAGCATCCAAGTAAAAAGTGTATTTGTGCACCAAGAGTTATGGGCAGTAGTGTCAGGAGAAATAACGTGTCCAGAAAGAGCTGTGGAGGACAAAGCGGTTGTTATCTGGAAGGCCAAGGATGAGAAGGCGATTGCTTTGATGTTGAGCATTGCGTCGACGCCGATAGCTCAGGTAAAGAATTGTAAGACGTCAAGTGACGCATGGAATAGTCCACGAGAGATTCATAGGCCAAAAGGACTGGTGCGTAAGGTGACTTTGTTTAAGCGTCTTCTTGGTATGCGCATGAGCGACGGTGAATGTGTGCAGAAATATGTTTGCGATTTGACATCAATTCCAGAAAAGCTTGAAGAGATTGAAGTTTATTTACAAGATGAGTTCTGTGTAATGATGTTACTCGCCAGCCTGCCAAAATCATTCGAGAATTTGGTTGTGGCATTAGAATCTCGAGATGAGCTACCAAAGCTATGTGCTGTGAAGATAAAGTTGATCGAAGATTGTGAACGTCGAAAGTGTACCAGTTCGAAACAGACCGAAGGTAATGTGCAAGCGGAAAATTTTCAAATGCTACAGTTGCGGTAAAAAGGGGCATTTCGCTGCTCAGTGCAGAGAAAAGCAACAAAAAAACAACACTTAGAAGAGTGACAACAACAACTGTAACGGATTGTTTGCAACAGTCAGATTGAAACAGTTACATGCCGGCGTTTGGTGCGTCGACAGCGGCGTCTCATCACATTTATGCTGCAATCGAAATATATTTGTCGAGTTCGAAGAATGTGACGAGCGATCATACTAGCAGGTGGCAACAAAATTTTAGCTACTGCAGAGGAGTTGTGCGTTTGAAGTCGAATATGTGTGACGTTACACTTGTTGATGTGTTGTATGTATCAGGGTTGCAATGCAACTTCGTTTCGGTTGCAAAGGCAGTCAACTGTGGATACATTGTAGAATTCAACATGCAAATGGCAACAATCAAGAATCAGCACGGAGGAATAGTTTTACGTGCAAATAAGGTCAGTGATTTGTTTATTTTGGAGCCAAATAAAAACACATTGGTTTTTGGAAGGAAATCAATTGATGATGCTATGAAGTGGCATTCGCACTATGGTCATATTAATTATGCCAGCCTACGATTATTGAATGAGAAGCAAATGGTTCGTGGAATGAAGGTTAGAGTACCACAAGAAATTTGTTGTACTGTGTGTATGACTAGCAAATGTACGCAGAAACCGTATAGCAGTACAAAAAGGCGATCAGCGAAAATATTGGGGGTAGTTCAGAGTGATGTGTGCGGCCCAATGAGAATTCCATCACTTAGTAGTGCGAGATATTTTCTAACGTTTATTGATGACAAAACGCGATACGTTTTTGTTTATTTTTTGAAGAGTAAAGATGAAGTCTTCAATAAATTTAAAGAGTTTAAAAAAAAGGCAGAGTGCCAAAGTGGAAAGAAACTCAAAGTACTAATGCGATAATGGTACAGAGTTCGTAAATAATTCGTTTGATAATTTCTTAAAAGAAAATGGTATAATACGGCAACTTAATGTTCCATACACACCTCAGCAGAACGGCGTTGCAGAAAGGTTTAATAGAATGCTGGTTGAAATGGCGAGGAGTATGTTAGTCAGTTCGGGTGTAAACGAAACCCTTTGGGCGGCGGCTGTTTACACTGCAGCATATCTACGAAACCGTGCGCCAACAAGATCATTAGACTCGATAACTCCATATGTAGCATGGCATGGTTATAAACCAATGGTAGGGCATTTGCGTGTATTTGGTTGTGTGGCAATTGCTTTAGATAAGAGACAAAGCAATAAGTTCAAAACAAAAGGCAAAGAGTACATATTGGTAGGATACTCTGATGTGTGGAAAGCGTACAGGTTATATGATCGTGAGACGAGACGATTGATAGTTAGCAGAGATGTATATTTTGTTGAGTCAATGGGGCGAAACCAACAAACGAATATGCAAATAGCGATGTTGCAAATTTAAATACTAATTCAGGCGAAAGTGAAGTACTACAATCAGCATTAGTTAACAGCGAGGATGAGTTCCAATCCGCTGAAAAAGAAGAAGTTCCAGTACTACAAAATCAGAGAGGACCTGGTAGACCGAAAATTGTCCGAAGTGGAGGGCCAGGCAGACCAACAAAACAATACAACTATTTAAATATGATGCAATATGACGAAATAGAAGTACCAGAAACGGTAGAACAAGCGTTGACAAGCCAATACGCTAATGAGTGGCATGCAGCTATGGAAGATGAATACCAATCGTTGTTAGACAACGATACATGGTAACTTGCGGAATTGCCAAAGGGGCAAAAAGCAGTGTGCAGCAAGTGGGTTTTTGCTTTGAAAAAAGACAAAAACGGTAAAATAGAACGTTTCAAAGCAAGATTAGATGCTAAGGGCTGTTCGCAAACGTACGGTGTAAATTATAAAGATACATTTTCACCGGTGGTGCGGTATAGAACAATAAGAATGACGTTTGCAATTGCAGCGAAGTATGGTTTATATCTCTACCAAATAGACGTTTCAATAGCATATTTAAACAGCGAGTTGTTTGATGAAATTTATATCAGCCAAACAGCGAGGTTTAAAGATAAACGTCATCCAAATCATTATCTGAAGTTGAAAAAGGCATGGAACATCAAGTTGGACGGCATATTAAATGGTGTTGGATTCCAATCATGTAAAAGCGAACCGTGTGTATATGAAAAGCACGATAATGGTCACATCAGTATTATAGCAGTATATGTCGATGATCTGCTTATAGCGTGCTCCGATCACAAACAAATGCAACAAATAAAAGATGACATTTCGAAAGAAGTTAAGATAGTGGACAAAGGACCAGTACAATATGTTCTGAGCATGGAAATCGATCGAGATGGTGAAACTGGGTCTATATGCGTTGGGCAAAAATCATATATACAAAAGATGTTAAGCGAATATAATATGGAAAACTGTCGACCAATTGCTACTCCACTAGATACGGGTCATCAAGTAAATTCTGATGCAGTACCAATCATTAATAAGTTAACTGATGTACCTAGCAGTGCGTACGCGGCCAGATATTTTGCACTCAGTGTGTAAACTTGCGCAATGAAAGAACGATGCACATTCAGAGCATATGGCGGCAGCTATGAGGAAATTGCGTTACCTGTGTAATATTCAATATATGCTATTGCGGTATTATATCACTGGCAAAGAAATAGAATGCTTTGTCGATGTATTCATTCATACTTGCTGGAGGTGTTTTTTCGTATGAATCAAAGAAGCAATCAACAGTAGCTTTCATCAGCATCGAGGCCGAATACATGGCACTTACGTCCGCCGTGAAAGAAGCATTATTCTTATGAACACTTTTGAGTGAAATGAGAATCGAATTTCCTAAGACGATCATGGTAAATGGAGATAACCTCCGTGCCATGAATCTTGTAAAGAATCCGGTATATCACGCAAATACATCGACATACAATATCATTACATAAGGGATATTTACCGAGGAGGCGGCATCGATCTCAAATATTGTTGCAGCAGTGACATGATTGCTGATATTTTGACAAAAAACTTATCAAAGCCTAGCCACGAGAAGTTAACAAAGATGCTAGGTTTAAATTAATTAAATGTATTGTATTATTTTTTAATACGCATGCATATTAACGTTGAGAAGGCGTGTTGAAATGCAGTCCTGCATATAACAAGGTACATATACATGCAACTCTAATGTATTTGAAATGAAATCGTATTGTAACTGAACTATATTGTACCTACACATTTTCTCACTCTTGTCCTGACCACTGAAGAATAAACACACACTTTAATAAAGAGGTTTAAAAAAATTTAACAACACCTTAATATAAGATTGTGAAATTTTTCCAAATGCACTGTCGTTATGGCTATACGACAACTCTATGACAACTCCAATAACATCAAAACGGCTAGTTAGCATCAATATGTAAAGTTGGTATTTTTACCCAACTCGATATCTATTGCTAACATTGTATGTACTAAAAAATCGATTCTTTATCTTCATATAAGATTGTTAAATTGTTCCAAATACACTGTCGTTATGGCTATACGACACTCCAATAATTTTAAAACGGCTAATTAGCATAAATATGTAAAGTTCATATTTTTACGCAACTTGATATCTATTGCTAATTTTGTATGTACTAAACAATCGATTCTAAACCTTAATATAAGATTTAGAAATTGTTCCAAATACACTGCCGTTATGGCTATACGACAACTCTATGACAACTCCAATAACTTCAAAACGGCTAATTAGCATAAATATGTAAAATTCATATTTTTACGTAACTTGATATCGATTGCTTAATGTGTATGTACTCAAAAATCGATTTTACACCTTAATATAAGATTGTGAAATTTTTCCAAATGCACTGTCGTTATGGCTATACGACAACTCTATGACAAGTCCAATAACATCAAAACGGCTAATTATCTTAAATATGTAAAATTCATATTTTTACGTAACTTGATATCGGTTGCTTATTGTGTATGTACTAAAAAATTGATTCTACGCCTTAATATAAGATTGTGAAATTGTTTCAAATACACTGTCGCTATGGCTATAGACAACTCTATGGCAACTCCAATAACATCAAAACTGCTAATTTGCATAAATATGTAAAGTTCATATTTGTACGGAACTTGATAACGATTACTTAATATGTATGTACAAAAAATCGATTCTAAACCTTAATATAAGATTGTGAAATTGTTCCAAATACACTGTCGTTATGGTTATACTACAACTCTATGACAACTTCAATAACTTCAAAACGGCTAGTTAGCATAAATATGTAAAGTTCATATTTTTACGCAACTTGATATCTATTTCTAACTTTGTATGTACTAAAAAATCGATTTTACACCTTAATATAAGATTGTGAAATTGTTCCAAATACACTGTCGTTATGGCTATACGACAACACTATTACTATGTTCGGACCGACATTGAAAATATGTTATTATGGGAAAAGCAGGTTTTCGCACGAAAACTTGTGTTTTCGTCTATGTAAAATCTGTCAAACGAAAACACAGTTTTCGCTGAAAACTACTTGAAAACTTACATTCCACTCATTATAATCGGTGCCTGCTCTAGTTTAATCGAGTTTTTTGGAAAACATATTTTGTCGACCCTAAATTGTGTCTTGATATTTGTTTACATTCCATATAAAAATACAGCTGTCACTTGATATCAATTTCAAAAATGGAGAAACAAAAATATAAGAAAATAAGTTGTTGGAGTGATAGGGCAGAAGCCCTACTAATTGAATTGTGGCAGAGAAAATAAGTGCTTTTCGCGGTCCTAGGAAAAACAACCACATAGTGGAGGAAATGGCAATGGAGTTGCAGCAACAAGGTGTGTATTTCACGGCGAGTGAAATGAAATCGAAAATGCACAATCTTTTACAGAGATATAGGTATGTAATTAAATAAAATTAAGGAAAAATAGAGTTTTTACATATATATCATGTTTTTCAGGAAAGAGAAGACAGCAGTCGGGTCAATTGGCGGTTCTCCCTCGCAGTGGCCACTTTATGATAAAATGAGAGCCGTACTGTCGCCGTACGTCACCTACAACACCGAGGGCTTAGTGGAGGAAAGTTTTCGAAGTAAGAAACATTTGTTTTGTAATTCAATATATTATTTATATTTACATACATATATACATTTTCAAAAAGGTTCTACTAACTCCGAACCACTCCAAATTTCGGTGGAAACGGCTGCGTCTTCTACATTTGTTGCTGCATCTCCATTGTCATCACCGGTTTGCCTACCATCACCCTCAGCGATGCCGATGTCGCCAACCGAAACTTCTTCGTTACCAGTACCGTCTCCCGAGCCGAGTGATTCTGTTAATAAAAGAAGGAATCATTTTCAGAGCTTCATATTGAAAAAATTTGAACAAATTGAAAAACAGCTCGAGAAAGCAAGTCAGGAATCCATTGAAACCAGCAAAGAAATTAAGGACTTGACAAAAAAAATGGTTGAAAACGACAATAAAAAAACCGAAATGATGGAACAATATATAAAAGATTCTA
This sequence comes from Bactrocera neohumeralis, assembly GCF_024586455.1. Lineage (NCBI taxonomy): Eukaryota > Metazoa > Arthropoda > Insecta > Diptera > Tephritidae > Bactrocera > Bactrocera neohumeralis. Next base: position 31,725 of record NW_026089639.1, on the reverse strand, counting down.
AAGAAACAAATGAACGATTATTTCAATTTCTAAATAAATAAAAAAATTTATGAATATAAGTATTTTCAGTTTAATAATATATGTTTAACGTTGATATGTATTAGTTTTTATATGGAAAATAAAATTGAATTTTGTTTGGTGTGTACAACTTTATCTTTGGTTTAATGTATATGTAAATGTGTGAAATGTAGATATTGTGATACAATATGCACATGTACCTACCAAAATATGTACAAAGTGCTGTCCGAATCATTTCTCCATAAATTGGGTCGTCAGATGCATATGAAATATCACACGGATTATGGCGTCTAGTCTCCAACTCTTCCAAAGCGCGTAACCATTTAGCGTTTAGCGTGTCGTTGTTATCATTTAAAAAATTGAGGACGCAACATGCTTTTATTATGGAGTTAGCATTCCGTACAGAGTTGTCAATTTCTTTTCCGATGCGTCGAAAGCGGGCCTTGAGGTGTCCAGAAGCATTTTCGACAACTCTACGTGTTTTCGAAAGAGCGTAGTTGAATACCTTCTCACCATTATTTTGATTTACGCTAAATGGATACGGTTTCATTAGATGTTTGCTAAATCGAAATCCGAATCCCCAATAATGAATACTGGCACATTTACGCCTGAAATTTCTCTAAACATTTCGCTTAGTAAAGGAAAACTATCCATTTCTTTTTTAAGTGATGACGTCTCATAAATGTGAGAGTCGTTACATCGCCCGGGACTTCCTACGTTTATGTAAGTAAAACGGTATCTGAAAATACATTGTAAACATTACTTATGAACTTATATGTATATTGAGTTTTTAGACTTTACTTAGCATCAACTAATGCCATTAAGGCGGTGGAATACCATTCTTTATAATTATAATAATCCACAGCTTCGACAGATGATGGATGAATCTCAATGTGGCATCCGTCTGTAAACAATTATTAGAACATTAGCGCAAATTTAAGATTTTATAACCAATACTAGCTGACCCGGCAAACTTCGTTCTGCCCAAAATTTTTCATTTCAAAAATTACACCGGTATTGGTTTTAATAGAATATGAACGATTTTTCCTAATTTCATTGTGTATACTTTAAATACCGCCTTTTTTGTCCTTGACAAATTCCCAATATTGAAAAATAGTGAAGAAAAAATTATTCCTGAGTTTTAATACTCTCGCAACAAAGTTGCTAAGGAGAGTATTATAGTTTTGTTCACATAACGGTTGTTTGTAAGCCCTAAAACTAAAAGAGTCAGATATAGGGTTATATATACCAAAGTGATCAGGGTGACGAGTAGAGTTGAAATCCGGATGTCTGTCTGTCCGTCCGTCCGTCCGTGCAAGCTGTAACTTGAGTAAAAATTGAGATACCATGATGAAACTTGCTACACGTATTTCTTGGCTCCATAAGAAGGTTAAGTTTGAAGATGGGCAAAATCGACCCACTGCCACGCCCACAAAATGGCGGAAACCGAAAACCTATAAAGTGTCATAACTAAGCCATAAATAAAGATATTAAAGTGAAATTTGGTACAAAGGATCACATTAGGAAGGGGCATATTTGGACGTAATTTTTTTGGAAAAGTGGGCGTGGCTCCGCCCCCTACTAAGTTTTTTGTACATATCTCGGAAACTACTATAGTTATGTCAACCAAACTCTATAGAGTCGTTTAATTCAGGCATTTCCATATACAGTTCAAAAATGGAAGAAATCGGATAATAACCACGCCCACCTCTCATACAAAGGTTATGTTGAAAATCACTAAAAGTGCGTTAACCGACTAACAAAAAACGTCAGAAACACTAAATTTTACGGAAGAAGTGGTAGAAAGAAGCTGCACCCAGGCTTTTTTAAAAATTGAAAATGGGCTTGGCGCCGCCCACTTATGGACCAAAAACCATATCTCAGGAACTACTGGACCGATTTCAATGAAATTCGGTATATAATATTCTCCTAACACCCTAATCACATGTACGAAATATGGGTGAAATCAGTTCACAACCACGCCTTCTTCCAATATAACGCTATTTTGAGTTCCATCTGATGCCTTCTCTGTATAATATATACATTAGGAACCAATGATGATAGCGGAATAAAACTTTACACAAATATTGTATTTGAGCTGAGGTATCCCTTGTGGAAGAATTGTCGTGATCGGCCTATAACTTTTTAAGATCCCTGATATCGAACACGAAGAACTCAGTGCCTAACCTAACCTAACCTAATTCTTCACCGAAAATATCGGTAAATCTCTCAGATATTTTCATGTAATTCAGAGGGCATCATTTTTATATTCTCGCAATAAAGTTGCTAATAACGGGATATATCGTCAGATATATGGTTACATATACCAAAGTGATCAGGGTGACGAGTAGAGTTGAAATCCGGATGTCTGTCTATCCGTCCGTGCAAGCTGTAACTTGAGTAAAAATTGAGATATCTTCACGAAACTTGAAAGTAAAATTTTGTACGAAGGACCGCACTAGGAAGGGTCATATTTGGATTTATTTTTTTTGGAAAAGTGAGCATGGTCCCGCCCCCTACTAAGTTTTTTGCAAATATCTCGTAAACTACTAAAGCTATATTAACGAAACTTTCAGAAGTAATTTCTTGAAGGTACTATCTTAAAACGGAGGAAATCGGATTATAACCACACCCACCTGACATTTATGTTTAAATCTACTAAACATGCTTTAATTTAGTAAGGAAAAATACAAGAAACCTTAGATTTCATGGCAAAGATGACACAGAGGGATTACATTCAAATTTAAAATGGGCGTGTCTCCGCCACTTATGGGTCTAAAACCATATCTCAGAAACTATTCGACTAAATTCAGCGAAATTTGGTTCGAACCATTTCCGTAGCATCTATGGTTCGAAATTGGGCGAAATATATTCACAGCCACGCCCACTTCCCATATACCACAATTTTGAAGTCCATCTGATTCGTTCACGTTAAAGTATATGAGTTCAACACCAGTGAAGATAACGGACCAAAACTTTCCACAAATACTGTATTTCTGTTGTAGCATAGCCCGAATAAAAATCACCGAGATCAGACCATTTTATTGAAAATATCGGTAAATATCTCAGATATTCTAAACATATTTATAGGAGATGTTTTCCTTCCAACAGTGTTCGTCTGTGCCAAAAATGGGCAAAATCAAGCCAATATTTCTTCTTGCCCCCGCATACCTCTTATTTCATTTTCACAATTCTAATGGACTTTGTGCCGAATATATTGGTCAAATTTTGAATTACCTTAATAAATTTGCATGGAAATACATATGTTCATACTTAAGTCAACACGTTGACCCCCATATACATATGTAATAACACGATTTCTGCCTTTACTTTTTACTTTACGCCGAATATATTGCGTACTTCCTAAGATATATTTAAAATATTATAAGAATATATTATACATTAAATTTTTTAGGCGCATGTAAAATCCAACTATATTTGGAAATCAGTAAGAAATACTAACGTAAATTAATAGTAGTCTAGTATCAAAGGCACGCAATTAGAAAACCTGCTTTTCAGATGGACCAAATGCGACGCTTAAATGTTAAACTGACACCCCCCCATCTATGAACGAGTGAGCATTTTCGCATTGACGCATTATTGCTGATTGAAAGCACATCAGCGTTCAGTTGCATTTGCTGAAAAGTGTCAGATCAACCCTGAAAATGACTTTTCGAAACACCACAGAACACGCCGTGCTCCGAAGAAATATGACGATAATCCAGCAACTGCTTGTAATTTTGATTTCCAGACATTTTATAGAAAAGAATTCAAAATTGTTCTCGAAAATTTCACAAATTGTATTCAAGATAATTTGCAAGAAACTATGTCAACCTTCAAACCTATTCAAGAGATGTTCAGGATTCCAGCTAACAGAAGTAATATTACAATAGATCTATACAATTTGTTGTGCAATTACAACCTAAGTTCTTCAGTGAAGATCTAGATTGTATTTTTGCTGAAACACAAATTCTTTTTGATTCATGTAAAGAGTGTAAATCTTTCGATTACATTTCTATAGTAGCGTACAAATTGAGAAAGGTCATTCCTTCTGCGTACAAAATTGTTCATTACATAATGACTGCTCCTGTCACGTCAGCTTCATGATAACGTTCTTTCTTCTTCTTCTTAATTGGCGTAGACACCGCTTACGCGATTATAGCCGAGTTAACAACAGCGCGCCAGTCGTTTCTCCTTTTCGCTACGTGGCGCCAATTGGATATTCCAAGCGTAGCCAGGTCCTTCTCCACTTGGTCCTTCCAACGGAGTGGAGGTCTTCCTCTTCCTCTGCTTCCCCCGGCGAGTACAGCGTCGAATACTTTCAGAGTTGGAGTGTTTTCGTCCTTTCGGACAACATGACCTAGCCAGCGTAGCCGCTGTCTTTTAATTCGTTGAACTATGTCAATGTCATCGTATATCTCGAACAGCTCATCGTTCCATCGAATGCGATATTCGCCATGGCCAACGTGAAAAGGACCAAAGGACCATAAATCTTTTTTTCCTAAATAGACGAAATTATCTACAACTTCAAAGTTATGACTGTCAACAGTGACGTGAGTGCCAAGTCGCGAGTGCGACGACTGTTTGTTTGATGACAGGAGATATTTCGTCTTGCCCTCCTTCACTGCCTGACCCATTTGTTTTGCTTCCTTGTCTAGTCTGGAGAAAGCAGAACTAACGGCGCCGGTTTTAAGGCCGATGATATCAATATCATCAGCATACGCCAGCAGTTTTACACTCTTATAAAAGATGGTACCTTCTCTATTAAGTTCTGCAGCTCGAACTATTTTCTCCAGAAGCAAGTTGAAAAAGTCACACGATAGGGAATCGCCTTGTCTGAAACCTCGTTTGGTATCGAACGGCTCGGAGAGGTCCTGTTACTCGGCGTCAGTTTACACAGCCATATTAGTTTTGCGGGGATACCAAATTCAGACATCGCAGCATAGAGGCAGGTTTTTTTTTTTTTTTTTTTTTCATTGGGGTAGGCTTTTTACGTGGCGGGTCCCAAACCCAGCGCACAACCCTATGCAGGGGATTTTTCGCCTTCTCACTTTAGCTCGCCTTCGAACGGATGTTCTTAGGCTACCCAGAGGATACTTGGTCAAAGACCGGAAGTAGTGAGCTGCTTGAGTCAACGTTCTTTTAGTAAATTGAAATTTGTTTTCAACGATTTGCGTACAACAATGGGGGATGAACGTTTGAATTCTTTGATGCTGCTTTCTTCTTCAAAGGATAAAGTAGACGAAATCGATCTGCGCGATGTTGTTGGAAAATGGTCAATGTTGAAAAATCGCAGAGTGAAAATATAACTCAGAAATTTATATTTCTTGCAATTCAATTTCATTCCCGCGTAACACGTCGCTGAACAATATATGTATTTTATATTAAGAGAAACATATTAAATGATGATTATACTGATATGTACAATACTTATTTGAGAATAAAATAATGAATTATGCTATTATGTTGTCAAACTTCTCCGTAATGCCTTATCAGAAATGAAGATATCCTTATAAACATATACATTAAATCGGCAAATTCTTGAAATGAGTCGGCATTTCAAAGGGACTCACCCCCCCCCATGATCTGGATCCTCGCGACGCCCCTGTGTATAATATATATATTATTATGCTAGATGTTTATACTTTCAGTTACACTAAATAACTTGAGTAGTGAAGTCTACATTTTTGGCTGAAGTTTTAATTAATTAAGGGAAAATTTATCATAGTAGTGTTAGCATCATCAATCATATCAATATAATAAAATATAGAACGAATCTATATCATCATCCACTTGAAAAGAAGACTGAAGGAAGACCAGCAAGTTACCCTAAAAAGAGAACACAGGAGTCATTCGGAAGAAAAATCACAAAGTATTTACACACTTGTTTTAATAGATTAAGATTAAATTATTTATTTTCTTTAGTAAGATTGAATTTTAAGAAGTTATGCCTAGATTAAATAAAAGACCTGTTGTACAAAGTCGACTTGAAAATAGAAGACGTATGCAGATTCTTCGGGCTAACTCATTATATAGAGCTAGTGAGCAATCACATAATACTCAAAGCCATGCTAATCACAGATTAGATCCAGAAGTCCGCTTGTCAGAACAAAGTACCAATACAGTTCAACATAGGACAAGGCGACAAAATCAAGAGGTTCGGTCTGCTGAGCAAAGTATAAATACTGTTCAGCATAGGTCTCGGCAGGAAAATCCCGAAATAAGGTTAGCTGAACAAATCGTAGATACGAATCAGCATAGAACCCGGCGACAAAATCCTCAATTTCGCTCTGAAGAGCAAAGTAGGAATACCCGAGAACATAGGTCCCGCCGGGAGAACACAGATCTTCGGTCTGCTGAGCAAAGTATAAATACTGTTCAGTATAGGCCTCGGCGGAAAAATCCCGAAATAAGGTTAGCTGAACAAATCATAGATACCAATCAGCATAGAACCCGGCGACAAAATCCTCAATTTCGCTCTGAAGAGCAAAGTAGGAATACCCGAGAACATAGGTCCCGCCGGGAGAACCCAGATCTTCGGTCTGCTGAGCAAAGTATAAATACTGTTCAGCATAGGTCTCGGCGGGAAAATCCCGAAATAAGGTTAGCTGAACAAATCGTAGATACCAATCAGCATAGAACCCGGCGACAAAATCCTCAATTTCGCTCTGAAGTGCAAAGTAGGAATACCCGAGAACATAGGTCAGAAACCCAGATCCGGTCGAAATAAATCGTTCAGCATAGGTCTCGGCGGGAAAATCCCGAAGTTAGCTGAACAAAGTAGCTGAACAAATCATAGAACATACCAATCAGCAAAGTAGAAATACTGTTCCCGGCGACAAAATCCTCATAAAGTTCGCTGAACAAATAGGAGATACCAATCAACATAGGTCCCGGCGACAAAATCCCAATCTTCGGTCTGCTGAGCAAAGTATAAATACTGTTCAGCATAGGTCTAGGTCCCGGCGGGAGAACCCAGATCTTCGGTCTGCTGAGCAAAGTAGAAATTCAAGGCAACATAGAATTCGGTCAAATGAGCAGTCTCATAATACCGTAGTACACCGAGAACTTAGAAGAAATCCTAACTATAGACATTTAGAGCGCATACGTGATCAAATACAAAGAGAACGTTCAAGAAGAAATCCTGAGACAAGGAGAGAGGAACGTTATAGAGAAACGCAACGACGACAGCTTATCAGGAGGGGTGCAAGGGAACAAATTTTAAATCAGAGACGTCAACAACAGAATCTGGTCCGTATTCATATTAAAATAAATATATTAAACAGAGAAAATAATGTCTCTGATATCTTTGCAAATGGTGGCATTTCAAGAATATTTTCAGAGAAATTTATTTTGAAAATATTTGCAAATGGGCAAAAACGTACATTTTCGAATAAAGAAAGGTCCCATTTTTGCTGTGGGGATTATGGTTTCCACATCAAGTTAAATTTCGAAACTATAACTCAAGTTCACCCAGATGCTACATCTGTTTTCTTTTTAAAGCAAAAGTTTCCTTCTGAAGATGGAAACTAAAATTTTTGCTTAACTTGCAAAAATGGGATTGCCAAAAATAACATACCAAAAATATGTTTGTTAAATGGTCTAGACTTTCCGGATATACCAGATTGTTTAAAAAATTTAACCCCTATTGAAGAAAGACTAATAATGCCTCGATTGCCTTTTATCTCAGTGGTTTGAGCTGTTGGTTATTCTGTCGAAAACTGTTGATTTAAAAGATATTTCACAAGAAGAAGCCAACATTTTATCAACCCAAGATAGATATCGCTTAATCCGCTCAGATGCGGTTACTTGTGCTAGATATTTTGATTACCGCTACCGGCAAATCCTTAAACTTTTTAAAGATAATACCGGCATTTTTGGAACACATTTTGTAAAAAACTATTACTGGAGAGTATAGTTTCAACAGAGAGGTTCCCCGCATATACATGGCATGTATTGGCTTAATAATGCTCCCAAGATCAACCTTCAAAATCCTGAGACATTCTCCGAAGTCATTGATTTCATTGACACTTATGTTTCAACAGATGGTTCAGTAAGCCACTTGGAACATTATTTAGATTATCAAAAGCATAATCACAGTCGGTCGTGTACTAGAGAAATAAGAGGACAACAATTTTGTCGTTTTGGTATACCATATCCACCAATGCCTTCCACACAAATATTGCTTCCTTTTCCAGACACAACCCAAGATTTGGAAAGGCATAAGGAAAACTTTTCTAGAATTCAAAATGTTTTAAATTCAACTCTGACTACAGAAGATATATCGAATTTAGATAATTTTGAAAATTTCTTGAGCGATAATAGAATAAACATGTCTTTTGATGACTATTTGCTAGCTCTGAGATCAAGCTTATCAAAACCTAAAATTTTTCTGAAAAGAAAAATACAACATCGTTTTATAAATGCTTATAATCCTCCTATTTTGGAACTCCATAGGGCTAATATGGATATCCAATATATACTGGATGCATATGCTTGCTGTTCCTATATAATTAATTATATTAACAAATCGAACAGAGGAATTTCTAGGCTCTTAAATGAAGCTATATCAGAAGTAAATGCCGGAAATTATACAATAAAGCAAAAACTTCAACATATAGGTCATAAATTTATATCAGACACGGAAATATCTGCACAAGAAGCTGTTTATTGCTGCATTGGGCTTCATCTTTCGGAAGCTAGTAATGGAGAAATATTTATAAATACCTCACGACCGGAGGAACGTGTTCGAATGGTAAAACCTAGGGCGGAACTTCAGAACCTTCCTTCAGATTCTACTGAAATATTTGTAGCTGGTATTTTAGACCGTTATGTGCAGCGGCCCGATCAGTTAGAAACTGTTTGCTTAGCAGATTTTGCATCTATGTTTAAATTTGTGAAATCCAATAGAATAGTGCAAGACAGTGATCATGAAGAAGAAGAGAGGGAAGATAATAACGTACCAGATATTGGGGTACCCATTGCACTTAGAGACGGTAGCGGTTTTGTTAAAAAACTTACCAAACCAATTATTATTCGGTACAGAAGGTTTAGTCCTGATGTGACCAAAGTTGAGTATTTCCGCGAAATGGTAATGCTTTTCTATCCATGGCGGAATGAACAGGAAGATCTTATTGAAAATGATAATGAGCTAACTTGTATAACTCACCGTATTTTAATTGAGGGAAATCGAAAAAAATATGACGTTTTTGATCAAAGAGAACTGGAAAGTGTCTTAGAAAGTCTTTATAATGAGACAGACTTAGAAGAAGCTGTGCAAAATGAACTACCTGTTGTGGAAAATGAGTTTCGGGTGTTAGCACTTCCAGAAATAAGCCCTAATATTAATTTGCTGGATTTGCATGGCGAACATACAACAGATAATGGTACTGAATCTGATTGCAATATTAGGCTTATTAAACTACCCCCTTTAATTTCGGTTGAGGAATTATTTTCTCTAGTTCAAGATTTAAATATTAAGCAAAGAACATACTTGACTCATTTGATGCATCAGATTAAAACAAGTCGATATATCTGCAATATATCAAGCTCTTAACTATCGCTTCAATTCTACACCTGGATCCATCCCAAGTTCTTTAAAAGTTCTCCTTTGTGCACCTACGGTTAAAGCAGCATTCGGGATAGGTGGACTGACACTTCACTCAATATTTTCTCTTCCTGTAAATCAGCTGAATAGAGAGTTGAGGCCCCTAAGCAGTGACATAGTTAACTCTTTGTGTATTCCAAACTTGCTGATTTAAAACTAATCATAATTGATGAAATATCAATGGTGGGCGCTCGAATGTTTAGCTATGTTGATGCTAGGCTTAAACAAATTTTTAAAACAAACAACCCATTCGGTGGCATACCGATTATAGTGCTTGGAGATTTGAAGCAACTCTCACCTGTTGGAGATAGGTGGATATTTTCTTCTAACTCTAATGATGCTTACAGCACTTTAGTTGGTTCTCCTTTGTGGGACTTGTTCAAATATTTTGAATTAACAGAAATAATGAGACAAAGGGACGATCAAGCTTTTGCTATTGCGTTAAACCGTATGGCATCTGGCACTATGACAAGTGATGATATATCATTAATTCAAACTCGGGTAGTTAATTCTGAAGAAGTCCCCGATGATGCGGTCCATTTATTTTGGTCAAACGAAGAGACAAATAATTTCAATGCCCTAAAGCTCAGTCGAATTACAACTGAAGCTATTTCTTCAACTAAACCAAAGACTCTGTAAGAGGAATTGGTATAGGTGATCAACAAGGGAATATTTTGGAACGAGTTCAACTTTTCAAAACTTCTGAAACACAGGACTTCCTTATCAGTTGACACTAAAAACCACTGCAAAATACATGATTACAGTGAATATAAACAAATGTGATGGTTTAGTTAATGGGGCAACTGGAGAACTAATGCAAATTGATTATCCAGTAATTCTTTGGATTAAATTCTTGGAACCTTCTGTTGGTTTGATAGCACGATCAAAAAAGCCTCATCCTCTAGAAAGTTCTTGGACCCCAATTGAAAAAGTTATTAGATCTTTTCAATATAAAAGAAATGAGCAAATTATAATTGAAAGAAATCAGTCTCCAGTTGTTCAAGCTGAGGGAATAACCATTCATAAAAGTCAGGGTGCTACATATAATAAAGTTGTCGTTCATACTCGACCCAGAATGCCTAGAGCTTCGATATATGTCGCTTGCAGTCGAGCTACTACGGCAGTAGGTCTCTTTATTGTCGGAAATTTTATTCCTCCTAATAAATTTTCTGAATCGGATCCAGTATTTAGGGAAATGATGGAATTGAGCACATCTAAAGCCCTGATTACAAATTTCGATTTTATGATTTCTCGATCATCAGCACTTCAAATTTTATATCATAATGCTCAGAGTTTCCACGCTCACATTAACGATATAAAAGACGACTGTCTGATGCGATCTTCAGATATTTTATGCTTCGTAGAAACCTGGAGCATTCCTGTTGAACATTTTGAGATACCAGGATTTACTCTTATAAACGAGCTGAGGATAGATAGCACTGAGACAAGCAACCGAAATAAACGGGGCCTTATAATTTATGCAAAGCATAGTGTTACCAGCTCAATAGAACCGAAGATTATAAAGAAAATTTATTCAGGCCGCAAAGTTTTAGAAGCAGTTTTGTTTAAATGTTTCAACAACAATATTCTGGTTCTTTACAGAAACTCAGCTTTTCCCCTCAGGCTTTTTATTGCAGAACTTCAAGAAATTCTTACTACAGAGTTGTGCAATCAAAATGTCTTAATTGTTGGAGATTTTAACATTTGTTTAATGACTACAGGGTCTATAATAAAAAATCTTCTTCAAGATAAAAACTTTAGTTCCCTGCTTACTGTAGAATATTCAACTACACCTGAGGGGAGGCAAATTGATTGGGCATTTTCAAACATGGATCATTCTCATGTTGATTCTATCACTTATGAGACAGTGCATAGCTATCATGATGGTATTTGTGTCTCTATTTCGGACTAAGGCTATGTACAATAGTATCTTTTTCACACATAAGGGCATTAGAATAGGTTAAAAATATGATATTATGAATTAATAAATAAATATTTAAACTAAGAAATTTTAAATCATTTGTATAATTTGTTAATATATAAGAATTTGTATAAACATAAGGTAGAATTAAAATAATTTAACAAATCTTTAAAAATTGTAATATTATATAATAAAATATACATTATTATATATTAAGAGAAATGCAGTTTTTTGAAAAAAAAATATTGTTTTAAATAAAATATATTATTTGTTAATATATAAGAATTTGTATAAATATAAAGTAAAAGTAAATATTTTAAGAATAAATTAAATGTACGTAGAATACATTTTGCTATTTATAAAAACATATCTTTAGAATTTAAAAATAAAACATTTAATTATTAAAATATATAATACTTATTACTTCTAAGTCAAACCTGTATAATCTTATTCATGTAAGAAATAAAATGTACATTAACTTCGAAAAACGATTGTTTTTGTTTTCTTACATAGTCCTCAATACAGTCAAAATAAATGTTCGGTGACGCCGAACTTAGCCCTTCCTTACTTGTTTTTATTTCAATCCATTGTGGGTTACAGGTTAATGTAATAAATATTTCTGGACGGCCATACTTTCGAACATAAGACATCGCATCTTGAGCGTACTAGTGCATGTGGCGCGGGCTTCCGATGCAAGTGGCCGGTAAAATTGTCATTCTTCCTACATTATTTACATTGCCGTCAGCATTGATTGCATCGCGAAGATGAATGTACTCTTCAGATCGAAGCTGCTGTTGGTTAAGACGGATGTATGTCAATCTTTCAGTCTCAATTTTGACGTACATGTCCACTGCATACTGATGAAAGAGCCGTTGACACATCAAAATGTGATTTACTTCACCTTCACGGATCATGAGTCTGTATGCATAATAATTCATGGCACTGACTTTTTGTGTGTATCAGCACCTGGAAGTACATATGATAAAAAAATACATTTATATATTGAACATATAAAATATTTTATTTTGTATAATCTAATTACCTGTTGTTGGATTAACCATTTTGATATTAAAATGGTACCCATCTTCTCCCTGCCAGAAAATTAATGGGTATTGTAAAGCATCATAAGCTCTATGCATTTCATATACACGTTTCAATTCATTGTTCCGGCGATGAAGTACAATATCTCTTGATTGCAAATTCGCTCCAACAACGACAATAGCCACTTCATCTATTGTCGGTGAATTAAACCTCCTTGCATGCTCTCCAGCAGGTGTTTTGTCGGCTCTTATTACAATATTATGGCTGTCTGATGGCATCCGATCCAGTGCCATTTTAAACATCTTCATTAATTCATTATTCTCGTGAAGAAATGTTGGCAGTTGTTGGACAATGATTCGCTTGACGGTTGGATTATGACCACAACGTGTATCAACTTCCACATCTTGATTGCCCATAAAATAAATTTGCAAAAATTTATGATCTGCATCTGGCACTGGCAGCATTGCCCCCAGTAGGTGATGAATTTGTCCTTGTATCTGTAATTGTTTAAGAACTGGTTAAATTAATTCTGATACAAATACAAATTAGAATTTCACTAAACCAATTATGGTATACTACCTTGAAAGTAGGCATGAACCCGTCTTGTACTATATGCGTTGCACCAAACGATGTCATTTGGAAGCAATTATTATATTTTTGGATGTTAGCCAAGACGTGTTTAGACTCACTTTCCATCCCATTAACTAATGAGTGTAACGGTTCAGGTGGTGGAACCAATTGAGGCAATTGTACATTGCCACCAGCACAACATAATCCTGTAGGTTCACTACTGTACTTTAATGCTTCACAATGTTGGCAAATGATTGAAATTTCTCCAATCGTCACAGATTTGTCGGCACTATAATCAAATTCCGGATCGGAGGAAAATGCTGCTCGTTCGAGGTTCACAGGAGCATTGCGTCGGCGGAATCGATTAAATTCGTTATCCCGTGCTCGCTGCTGTTGTGATCGATGTGCAAGAACTCGTTCCATTCTCCCCCTATCCAATTGATAGTTATTTACTCTTGAACGTAATTCTCCAAAACTTGTACGACTGTTATCATTATCAGCATCTCGCTGGTCATTAGTGTGGTTTTAGCGTAAAGTAGCTCGTTGCACATTTACACGACTTCGACGACCTATGTCCGGTCGTTTTCTTTTCCTCGGCATTGTAAACAGCGAGAAGAAAATCACTTTTAGCAGTATTTCAATATTTCTCCAATTAAATGTTTCTTTTTTTTTAACATGAGATGATAAAACCAAGGATGTTAAAGTAGGAGCGCAGCAAAAAGTCTCTAAATTTATGGACAAAACAATGTAACGTTCGGATACACGTGCTTTTTACATGAGATGACAAAACAATGGAACGTTCGGATACACTTATTACTTACTTATTACTTTCTTATTTCTCCAATTAAATGTTTTTTTTTTTAACATGAGATGACAAAACCAGAGATGTTAAAGTAGGAGCGCAGCAAAAAGTCTCCAAATTTATGGACAAAACAATGTAACGTTCGGATACACGTGCTTTTTACATGAGATGACAAAACAATGGAACGTTCGGATACACTTATTACAGGGCATCTCGACAGGATAGAATTTATAGAATACTAACTGTTATTGCCATTGCCAAATCTGTATGTGGGCATTTGCTATCATGATATAATCATTTGCGCAAAAGCGTAGGGTAGGTACATAGGTTCGAGATGATGTAGCGTATGCTTTGAGCTCTTGAAAAATTTATTTTATCATTTGCGAAATGCCGTCGGGTAGGTAGCTGATGTAGGGCACGTTTTGAGCTCTTGAACTCCTTAAATCTTTTGTGTGGAACATAAAAAAAAGGGATAAATACCCTTTTGTTTACAAATGTATTTTTGGAAAAAATAAGATAATAACAAAGGATAAAGATCTCTTTTTACAAATGTATTTCTGGGAAAAATAAGAATTTATATTTTTGGACTACTATATAATAATTGTGGCATAACTTTTATATACCAATTAAAATAATAAATTTAAAATGAGAAATGATATTTTGATTTATGCTTGTATAAGTTTATTAAATTTAAGACTTCCCAACCCAATTTGCATAATATTTCTATAAATTAACAATATTATACTAAATATTAAATGTTATTTTGAAAATGTACTTTATTTTTATAATATAACACAACCGTCTTAACTCGCTCTTCTAATTTTCATATTACCAAAATTAAAATGCCGTCCGCATATGTGGAGATGGAATATGTTGCCTCTTCGAAATTTTCATATAAATGAAAACTTCGCTGTTAAACTGCTGAAGAGACAGCTTCTAGCTTACCATATATGGCAAAAGTATGTAGTATTCTATATCTAGTAAGCAATGAGCAATGTGGAGTCTGCACAGGCAGAGATGCCCCGTTATTATAATAAAAGTATTTTTGAGAGTTGGTAACACTGTAAGGTTGGCACCATCAAACATGTCAACACATTAATTATATTTATATATTTTGAAATTTGAAACTGAAATTTAAATACACGATGTTATGAGCAAAGTTGATATTATGTTGTCGATTCAAAAGTCTTGTTTTAATGCGTTCTTCAATTCGAGTGGAACTGAGAGTACAAATACCGTCAAATGTTTGACAGCAAGTAAGTTTTTCTTTTTTTTTCGTCTCTACTAAATATAATTACTTATATCGTCTATGTATACATAGCATATTTTGCCTATGTATTGTCTTAGTATGTCGTCAAGTGTCCGTTGAAATATGGCTGGGGCATTTTTCAAACCAAACGGAAGTCGGATGAACTCGTATTTCCCATTGTTCACCGGAAATGCTGTTTTTTCCTTTTCAGATTCCTTAAGAGGAATTTGATGGAAACCGCTTTTTAAATCAATCACAGAGAAAATTCAGTTTTCTCCTAATTGGGAGAGAACTTCATTTACTTCAGGTATTGGATACCATTCTGCAACTTGTCAACTGCGTTTGGCTTCCTGTAATCCATAAACCATTCCAAATTGTTTCTGCCAAACGCGTCTAAATTTTTAAACTGTGCCATGGTGAGTTAAAGGGTGATCTTGATTGTCGTATGACACCGTCGTCTAATAATTTATTTATAATTTATTTACTTGCTTTTCAACTTCCTGTTTAAGGCTAATAGGATAAGGGTAGGACTTGGAGTATACATATAGGCGTGTCTGAAATTGTTCGAATTCCTGCAACAACTTTTGTTGTGTACGTTAGTTTTTCGTCCGGTTCCGAAAATAGGATTCGGTGCTTTTGTACTAGTTTCCTAATTGCATGTTTTTCTACTGTACTCATTTAATTTTAATTTGCAATTTTCCAAATTGAAAAGATTTAGATATGTATAGTGAGTAATTTTTATTTTGCCGCCTGCTGAGTTGGCTCAGAAAAGGAGTATTGTTTGCTATTGCTTTTTCTACCAAGCCTGATTGTATGTAATTTTTATTGGATCCAGTGTCTACTAATATTTGCACTATTTCGCCGCTCTTCGTCCTGCATCTAATATAAGGTAGCGAAGAGCTATTTAGTTTAGGTCGAATGTTTCTTCAATTGTGTCCTTGTGATTTGGCTCATTGTATGTTTGCTCATTGTAGTCGTATTGTTTGTTGCAGTTGTATTGGTCATTGTAGTTGTATACGCTTTCGCACTATTGATTTATTTATTTGTGTCTCGTTATTCCGCGTGTGCCGGATGTTGATTTGTTAAGTTAAGTTAGTTCCTGGCTGTAGTTTATACTGCGCGTGCCGGATGTTGATTGGTATATTGTTTATCCAGCATTATTCTGTTTATCGCAGTTAACTTTAATGTTGCTAACTTATACTATATACATACATACATACTTGTAGATGACAGAAAATAGCAAAAAAAGAAAAAACAACAAACACATGCGAGAGCTGTAGCACATGAAATTTTTCATTAGCTCTGCTGTGCTACCGCTCCCAATTTTTTGCTACCGCTACGCCAGAGCATAGCGCAGAATTTAATTTTTTAACTCTCGCTCCAACTATAGTTTTTTACCTTACAAAACTCGGAGCAGAGTAGAGCACATACTTTTACATTGTTATGCTAAGACTATGCTGTGGCTCCCAACAAAGTGAGAGCGGTAGCAAGAAAAAAATGAAATGCTACGGGAGTAGCGTAGTTTTTCAAACGCTGCAGCTTACTGTACCACACATACCTCAACAAAATGGTGAGCGAGTTAACAAACAGTTAGTTTGTTTTCAGTAAAAGATATTATTTTTGGGCAGTGCACTTACTTACTGTTGTTTGCAGTCTGTCGCGCTCATTGTGTTCAGCACTTACATCTCAAATAACTCACCGACCAGATATAGGTATATTATTCCAAGAATGTTCATAATCTGTCAAGATAATTTTACCATGCTTTTGTGATAAAAGATATACTATACATTAAATAATCTACATTTAGTTTCGAGTATTGGGTATTTGTAAATTGTAATTATAGCCTGTTCTAGGTAACAAATATGGATATCAGAATATTCCAATATATTAATTATGTAGTGGAAGATCCAACTACTCATGGTTTATTAATTCGTGCACCTCATTCGAATTAAGTGTGCCAGAGTAAAAATGTTTGGGTTTTACAAAATTAATAGTATTTTTTATTGTCAGCAATTCATTATAAATCTCAATTATTCTGTACATGCCTTTACTCTAATGTTATTTTTATGATAATGCTGTCAATTGCGATTATGATGTCGCAAGACTGCTATTCGTTGTAGTTCTTGGATGTCGGGATAACCTTTGATTAAAAAACGTCCTCAGGTTTCTCGCTATTACGGAATGAATGATTTGTTGTCTGCCGAACAGCTTCAAAAATTTGATCTTCTGGCGCTGAATTATTCTGGTCAGCCAAAACTTTCTCGAGTTCAATAATTGTGCTGTGTGTACATTCAACTTGTGCATTTGTAGTAGAATTGAACGCTGGTGTTTTGGTATACGTTATTTTTAGTCGTTTGTAAATTTGTTGTGCACAAATGCTGGTAAATGATAAGTCGTTATCAGTCCCTAAAAATTCTGGGTTAGGATATGTTTATGAAAGTATCTCGTCGACGTATTTGTGTGTATCTATTTTGAAAATTTTGAGTATTTGTAAATGTTATCGTTCATGTAGAATAAATCTAAGTGTATGTATTCGCCTAGTTTGTTTGGTATTTGGCGTTCATATTTGTTTGTTAGGCAGATTTCACAGTATTTTACTTCTTTTTTACAGGCGTCACGTATGTTCGGCCAGTAGTATCTGAGCATTTCCTGGGAGTTATTTTTGCCTTTTCTTGGGCTGCCATACGTTGTGTGTGCTTTGTATGATTTGTTTTTGTTAGCGCGTTTCGGTGATGTCGTCCAAATTTTTAATCGTCTATGTTGAAACACACATAAAGTTTCATCTTTTCTAATTAATTTTTTAATCTGTCCAATAGCCGGAAAAAAAAAGCAAGCGACCGCAATTGAACATATCAAATAATTTACAAATCAAAAGATTGAAAAACAAAACAAACCAAAATGGAAAAAATGTGTATGGAAAATGTTACTTTTTGGAATTGTCCAATTTTCCGACTTCTCCTCATTAAAAGTATAAGGTATTCTGTTTCTAAACCTTTCCCGATCCACAACAAACAACCTTTCAATTTCAAGATTGGTTCAACCGTTCTCTTAGTGTTATTAACAAACAAACATTCATTTTTATACTCTCGCAACAATGTTGCTAACGAAAGTATTATAGTTTTGTTCACATAACGGTTGTTTGTAAGTCCTAAAACTAAAAGAGTCAGATATAGGGTTATATATACCAAAGTGATCAGGGTGACGAGTAGAGTCGAAATCCGGATGTCTGTCTGTCTGTCCGTCTGTCTGTCCGTCCGTCCGTCCGTCCGTCCGTCCGTCCATGCAAGCTGTAACTTGAGTAAACATTGAGATATCATGATGAAACTTGGTACACGTATTCCATGGCTCCATAAGAAGGTTAAGTTCGAAGATGGGCAAAATCGGCCAACTGCCACGCCCACAAAATGGCGGAAACCGAAAACTTATAAAGTGTCATAACTAAGCCATAAATAAAGATATTAAAGTGAAATTTGGCACAAAGGATCGCATTAGGGAGGGGGGCATATTTGGACGCAATTGTTTTGAAAAGTGGGCGTGGCCCCGCCCCCTACTAAGTTTTTTGTACGTATCTCGGAAACTACTATAGCTATGTCAACCAAACTCTACAGAGTCGTTTTCTTCAGGCGTTTCAATATACAGTTCAAAACTGGAAGAAGTCGGATAATAACCACGCCCACCTCCCATACAAAGGTTATGTTGAAAATCACTAAAAGTGCGTTAACGGACTAACAAAAAACGTCAGAAACACTAAATTTTACGGAAGAAGTGGCAGAAGGAAGCTGCACCCACTTATGGACCAAAATCCATATCTCAGGAACTACTCAACCGATTTCAATGAAATTCGGTATATAATATTTTCTTAACACCCTGATGACATGTACGAAATATAGGTGAAATCGGTTCACAACCACGCCTTCTTCCAATATAACGCTATTTTGAATTCCATCTGATGCCTTCTCTGTATAAAATATAGTACATTAGGAACCAATGATGATAGCGGAATAAAACTTTACAAAAATACGGTATTTGAAAAATATGTAAACGACGTATAATGAAATCTCGATTATCACTTTATCATGCGAGAGTATAAAATGTTTGGTGACACCCGAACTTAGCCCTTCCTTACTTGTTTTTTTTTAATGAATGACGTTGACATTTAAATTGAATTATGTTTACATTTGTTACGCTCGTTTTTTAAAATATGCAAAATGAAATGTATGTATGTTTTTCATTCTTTCTGAGAGATTTTCTTAATATTTTTTTTCCATAAGGACCTTGTACTGAGTGTTAGAAAACTACAAAAAAAAAAAAAAAATCAGCCTAAGCGGTTCAGCCACTCACGAGTGATGCCGTGACAACGCCTGCGTTGTCCTGCGTGAAATTATGTGTTTTGAAATGAAAAAAAGTTGAAATTACGTTGTGTTAAAAATCATTTTTTTTTAATTTTTCTACATTTTTTGATAAGCAACATTTTTTGGTTTCTATTCCGGTGCGTAAATGTACAGAGAAAATGGTTATTCAACTTGGGAAAACGCCACGTATAATTGGCGCGCACCCATGCAATCGTAGTTACGATAATTTGGCTAATTTGGCGTAAACATTCGTGATGGATTCATATTTCGTTGAAGTGAATTGACAAAAGCGAGGTGGAATTGATATCAAACCACTGGAACCGAAATTTGCCTATTTCCAATTCTTAACGAATACGATGTAAAATGTCTTGGGCAATGTACTTTTGTTCGTGTTCCATAATTGACGCGGATTTGAAGGCTGATATGTCGAAATGACCATCGCGAAAAGTGTACGCAATGACTCAAATCAAACTGAACAACGTACATTTATTAATAGCAACCGAAGGTATTAGCAATCTTCGCTTTTCGGATGGATTATGTAAATTCGTCCTAAGGAATTAGTTGAGAACACACCTGGATGTCAATCTATTGGTTGGCCTTGCTTTCTGCATACCTATTTCTTCGGCGATGCTTTCCATGCATAATATCAAGGCATTTCCAAATAGTGTAATGTTCTCACAAACGAATCACTGACGCAAGTTGAGAAAAACTCGTCAATGCAAATTTTTTTGTTGGAAGTGTTTCCGCTGGCTGTACTGTATTCTCTGGGTTGAAAAACACTCTTTAGCCATTCTCCAAATGGACTGCGAAACGCACAACAGTCGGAAAAGTCGATTTCACCAAACTACAATATCAAACATAGGCATGAGTTTTGAATGTAAATTAGACATTAGTGAATATGGTACGATCCATATGTTGTGACTTCGATATTCACTACTCTAAGTTGAATGGTAAATGTCCTGCCATTGTCGTCTGATGAGCTACGACCGTAGAGTGGATATCCATCATTTCCAGTTTGCGTTTCCGAAAGAAAGGGATAGTGTGTGCATTTATTGCAAGTGGGATTGTGGTGTCCGCAAGGTCCCTGCACCATATAGGTTTTCATCACTTCGTAGAATAATGGATCTTTTTCTGCATGAGGAATTTCCGCAGAAATGATTTCGTCAATTTGATCTGGTGTAACCACCATCTACCATTCAAAGAAGAATGTGTGCGTGCGGCAAACTTCTTTTTTGCAACTCAACAGAGTACATCCAGCATCTGACTGCACTATACTTGTATATACATACGTTGCTTCAAGATAAAGTCCATCAAACATTGTAGCTGTTGTTTGAAAAGTCATGCTGTAATATCGTGATGATCGCTTGCTGATTGACAGCGATCCATAATTCCACACATATGTCATCGCATCCTGGGAGTCTCATGTAGTTCATGTGTCTTGGGCTGCCATACGTTGATGGCAAAAAGAACGCTGACCGATATTAGCGCGATGTCTTCGTTGCTTCGTAACAAATTTCAATCTGTAATTGATTACTTTGTTTGAAACACACATAAAGTTTTCACTGAATAATTTTCAATAATTTTTCTTTTAAATAGCCGGAATAAAAAAGCAAGCGACCGAAATTCAACGATTCAAATAATTTACAAATCAAAATATTGAAAAACAAAGCAAAAAAGAATTGTATGAAAAGTCACTTTTTGGAAATTTCCAATTTTTTCGACTTTTCGTTATGAAAAGTATATGGTTTTTTTTATATCTAACCCTTTCCACATCCACAGCGAACAACTTCTGATTTCATGAAGATTGGTTCCGCCGTTCTCGAGCGTTAGCGTTACTAACAAACAAACAATCATTTTTACTTACATATGTATGTACATACATATGTATGTATGTATATACAAAATAAAACGTTTGTATGGGAAAAAGAAAAGGACTGTGTTTAGGCGTTTTCCGGCAACTTTCGTAATTTTTTCTTACATAAGAACCTTCTCCAGATAATAACAAATACAACAAAAAAAATCAGCCAAATCGGTTCAGCCATTCTCGCGTGATGCCGTGACAACGAAAAGGGTTTCATTTTTATATATAAGATTATAAAATAATAATCACTTATAAATACAATAATAGTATAAGTTATCTCGTTTTCTTTTTTATTTACGTATATGTATGTATTTAATAGATGTATAAGAATTTATTTTGTTTTCATTTTTCGTAAATAAGGGCACTTGTGAATTTCCCATTTAATTAATAAATATAGGATTTACTTACAACTGACTTTATGTTGTTGTTGCTACTGCTGCTGTTGTTACTGTTGCTGTTAGTTTTCGCTCTAATTATTTAAAAGCAGAATAATTTTACTGTTTTATCTTCACTATAATATGAATTTAATTTACTCTTCAGTCTGATAGCTCTGACAGCCGAGAGCGCTAATATGCATTAGCGGGCTTAATTTACATTTACTTGCGCATTTGACCCATGTTAACGCAAGTTTGTAATGCACAAAAATTCCGTGCGTTTAGCTGAATTTACCAAATTTGAGTAGGCAACACCGCCCAAAAATGGCTAGTTTCTGCTATTGTTTGACAGATGTCGCTTGAAATTTGCCGCCTTGTGTGTGTCTACAGCTTCAGAGGTAAACAGTTTTTGTATTGCTAATTAAATTATATGCAAGTATATTAACAAAAAACAAATTTTAATCTTTTTAGATAGCAGAAAATAAGCAACGCACAGTTTCCTATCCATTTTTCCAATATTCTTCACTTCTCCACACACTTTTATTTCACTTCTTTTTAATAAAAAACAAATTTCACTATCAGCTGTCTAAACGCACAAGTCTGCCGTCTGCCACCATAAAATTTCAATGCGCATTAGCGTTGCTTAAGGCGCATTAATTTAGCTCGTCTGTCAGGGCTATAAGTAACACGTGGCAGGTTATCCTAACATCAAAAATTGAAAAAGTAAGAATAATGGAATATTTTATTGCAAACTATTTGTCTATTGATAATAGCCCTGACAGACGAGCAAAATTTATACTCAAATGCGCATTGAAATTTTATGGTGACAGACGGCAGACTTGTTAAAACAAAAAGTGAAATGAAAGTGTGTGAAAAAGTGAAGAATATTGGAAAATTGAATAGCAAACTGTGCGTTGTTTATTTTCTGCCATCTAAAAATATTAAAATTTGTTTTTGTTAATATACTTGCACATAATTTAATTAGCAATATAAAAACTGTGTACCTCTGAAGCTGTAAAAACAAACAAGGCGGCAAATTTCAAGCGACATCTGTCAAATAATAGCAAAAATCTGTCTTTTTTAACCAATGTTGCCTACTAATTCAGCCAAATGTACGAAATTCTTGTGCATTACAAACTTGCATTCACATGGGTCAAATGCGCAAATAAATGTAAATTAAACCCGCTATTGCATACTAGCGCTGTCGTCTGTCAGGGCTATAAGATAACTTACATCTCAATTTTCAATCGCATTTTTTTTATTTAAAATTCTTTGTCTATTATTTGACAGTGACAATTGTCCGTTAGCTCCAAAAGATTCTAACAGATGGTGCTAATTATTGATTAGATTGAATTCAATAGATGTAACATAGCGCCATACACAATACAAATTTAATAGCATAATAACTACGTATTGCTGAAACTAAGGAATAACCTAAATTTATATTTTTATATTAAAATTCAAAATAAATTTAAGTTATATGTACTTTGTACGTTTAAATTTTTAGTATAGCGCCATCTGTAGAATACTTACTCAATGCAAGCAATAATTATCGCCCTCTGTTAGAATCTTTTTAAGCAAACAAATAATTGTGACTGTCACATAATAGACAAAGAATTCGAAATAAAGTAATATTGCGGTTCAAAATTGAGATGTAGGCTTTCCTATCAATAGAGAAATAATTTGCAATAAAATATTCTATTATTCTTACTTTTTCAAGTTACTTTTTCAGTTTACTTGATGTTAGGCCCCAGATATTTGACTTGCGTCACATATTTGATACTGACCCCATTCACACGGACAATCGGTGGACGAAGCGGCGACAATCTATCTTTCAGCAGCAAGAAAATTTACAATTTCCAAAAATTATCCTCCCACCCGTTTTAGATCACACCGCGAACGACCTTCAACCAAAGAAAACAAGATTATCCGCATACGCACAACACCTACAAAGTGGCTCGAGCTACTCAAGCAGAAAATTTATCATGAGACTCCAAATATATGGACCACAGATGGAACTCTGCGGGCAGCCACCAACCAACTCAATCTCCACACTTCCATTCAAACTAGAGAGGCAAGAGATGAGCAATTTGCTTGTCCACCCCCAACTCCTCAAAAACTATAAGCGGTATTTCCAACACCGCATCCCTAACCGAGAGTCCATATTGGTTCCAGTCAGTACTAGTGGTACGCCATCACCGCAATGGACGCTCATTTGGCGGGGGAGGGGATCTAGCTGTAACCATAATTTGAATCAAATTATGATCACTCGATCCCCAGCCTCGCTTTACCGCCCACCTAACATTAAAGGCCCTACTTGCTGCCTCATTCATAAACGTCATGTCAATATCACTCACACTTCTAGGCCCACCGAAAGTATACCAGTCAATGGGCTCATTCACAACGTGGACACCATCAGTGGCATAGGGCTCCTGGAGTAAGGCAATACTACACCCACCCTCAGTCACACAACCCCCCAACTCACACATTACGGCATATGACCCCTGGCAGTTTAACTGAACGATAGCCCCATCAATGTGTGGCGAAGGCGCGCTCAACAATGCCACGGTAAATCATATCATAAGATGTTCAGCTGGTCTACCCTTGAAATCGCAATTGCGACAATTTGGTGCATTGACGCAACTGGCAACTCTGTGGCCTTCCAGACCGCACCTCCGACAAACATCTGACAAAGCCCTACAATCAGCCACCTTATGATCAAAACCCATACACCGGAAGCAGCCAGCGACGGGGCTGATGAAAACCACTTTATGTAGCACCTACCTGCTTCCAAGAGGGCGGACATCAACTTGTCCGTACCCTCAAGGACGACATTGGTCCTACCATCAGCGGCCACCTTCCAGAGGCAACTGACCATCCTCACATCAGCCATCTGGGCCACCGAGCTGAAGTCCCGGAGGTTCAAGCGGAATAACACTCCCATGAATTTTTCATGGGGAATCTCCGTGTGAACCCACTGGACCACAACCAGAGGACCCAACTTCCGAGTGACAATGACGTCCAACCCCACCTCCTGAAATTTCTTATTCTTCACCACTCTTTCCCTCTCTCGAGCAGAAGGAGGGCGAAGAATCGCCCCACCTCCCTTTAGTGGCCGGACATCATGGACCCTCACTCCGAGTGAGGGACCCACCTCCTGGACCACCTTCTTCATAACTTCCTTAGAGGAAGTAGCAGGCACCTTGCTTCTAACAACCGCCGATCAAGTCTCCACAGGCTTCGGCGTCACCGGTGATGTTGCAGAGCCTGCACAGACCCACCCTGCGGCGAAATGTGACCCCCACAACTTCCCCTAACGGCAACCTGGCAACGAAGATGGGCATTCTCGGTTATTACCGTCATCAGGAGTTCCTCATACGTTGAGGCAAACTCCAGCAGCCCCTTCGCAACCTCCTCCTCAACGTGTTTGGTACCAAAACCCAACTCACTCACTTCACCATTCAATTTTTTCGCAGCCACAACATGGCTGGTACAACGAGTACAGGCAAAAACCCGGAACAGATGTTTCTGAAACATTTTTGTCAAAAAGCATCGATGTTTGCCATCTGCAACATCTGCTTCGAAACGCTTTAGCAAACTGTTATGTGTTTTTTTGTAAAATACGGAGAATTCGTTGGGTGAATGTGCACTTGAATAATACTGAGAATTCGCTTATGAATTAATGCGAAATAAGTTTTACAAAAAATCGAAAATACATACATATCTATTTCGTGCTATGTGTGTTAGAAGTTGTTTTTGAGCGTTTAATATAAGTTTTGTTTCGAATTCATCTGTTGTCAATCACAACTTAATTACAGGTGTAGTGAATATAAAATATATGTAAATAATTGCGTTAGACGTTTAAATATGTACATAATATTTCAAATTTTAAAAGTGCTGCCTTCAAAATTAAAAAGCTAGGTCTGAAGCTTCTTTATAAGAAATTAACATGCATCCGCCACATGCAAACTCTGCAACAAGAAATTAAAAACATCAGGTAACACGTCGAATCTTCGCTGTCACGTTGAGAATGTACATAAAAAGGTATTACTTGATCAAGTTGATAATGCAGAATGCTCTTCCAAAACTACGCCGGACTCGGAACCAAAACAGCGAAAAATTTCTGAAATAATTAACATATCACTAACCGCTGGGACGACAGCGTCAAGTGAGTTATCCGACAATAGTAATAAGAAGATTGTAATGTGAAAGACTTTTTTGAGCAGGTCAAAAGTATTTCTTACCAAGATGACCTTAAATCAAGGAAAATTACTGAAGCAATTGTAAAATACATATATTATAATGGACAACATGCCATTTTCCACTGAAGAAGGAACAGGTTTTCTGCAGATGATGAAAGAACTGGTTCCGCTTTTTAAAGTTCCAAGTTGAGAAACAATAAAATAACGAGTGGATGAAAAATATGAAGCGCTGTCTTCAATTTTCAAAGAGTATATTCGTAAGTGCGCCTAACGTATGACATATGGACGGAGACAATGAAAAATCAGTCGTTCCTTGGAGTAACAATTCATTTTTTGGACAATTTACGTTTGTTGAGTGGAACGTTAAGAGTAATCGAACTGGACGAAAGTCATACAGCAGCTTATTTAGAAGAAACTATGTTTAAACTTTTCAACGAGCGGAACGTTTGCATAAATAAAGTTGCTGCTTGTGTAACAGATAATGATTCAACCATGATGAAATTAAATAGAAGCTTGTTTGGCGAAAAAAAATAATACCCTTCCAAATTTCATAAAGGATGCAAATAATGGCGTTAGTACGTCGGAATCCGTTTGATGTTTGGAGCCATCATAAACAGTGGCCCACCAAAATATAAAATGTAAGTTTTTCAATTTATCTGCTATTACAACAACGGAAGTTGAAATGTGCAAATGTATCTTGGATCAGCTTTTGCTTCTATCAAACAGAATCCAACAGAAATGTGGGATGATATGAAAAATGGATTTCCTGAATTGTACAAACAAGCTTCCAAATATTTATCCATTGTGGCCACTCAGTCCCTAGTGAACGACTGTTTTCTAAAGCTGGAGCAACGATCACACAGCAAAGAAATGCCTTGACAGGGAAAATACTTTCCAAATTGTTATTTTTAAATTCTGTTTTAAATAAATAATTTATTGTTTGTTCAAAAACTATTTATATCTTTTATTTATTGAGAAAAGGTTTCAATAGGTAGCTAAAATATATATCAATTAAAGGCGTACTACTGAATTTCACTGATTTATAGTTCTGAAATAAGCGTTTTATCCTCACTAATAAAATACGTTAAAAAAGTTCAAAAATCCATCGATGTTTCGATAAAACGATGTTTCCATGGACGATGTTTTTGATTTCGATGTTATTTTAAGAAACATCGATACATCGCACCATCGATGCTTCATTTCACGATGTTTGCATCCCTACCTACTCTAGAAGAAACACTTGCTTCACTTTTGTGTGCGAGCACACACAACCAAGCAAAACTACTTTAGAAAAGCAAAAGCCTACTCTAGCAAATGTGAAAAATTGTGTATGAACAATCTAGTGTTCACACACACAAACAAGTTTTTACTTGTTTTTTCACACAGCCTACGATTCAAAATCAAAAAAAAAAAATATTAAAAATAAATTCTGAAATGACAGAAAATGAAAAATTATGCAAATCTCGGTCTATGCTAATGAAAAACAAATGACCCTAACACAAAGCAACCACTAATAAGCGTAGGGGAAGGTGGGGAATGTTGGGCGGGGAATCCCGGGCCAGCGCGATATTTTTTTCCCTAGTATAGGTTGACAGCTGCAACCAACTGTCATCGGCTCGTCTCATACTAAGCTCAGTTTCTATATAGAACTCGAGCTGTGAACACGTGTTATAGCCTCTCTGCGACAACAAAAAGAAATTCGACACTCCGAAAGTTTTTTTTCAACTCTGTGTACAGTTAATTTTTTTTCACATTTTCCAATAAATTAATCTAGGTAAATATGTTTATAATATTAGTTGAGCCTTTAGCCTTCGACACACAAAAGAAATTTTACACGAATTTACTTTGTGTTCATTATCCACCGCCATTTTGCAAATATGAGCGTTTGGCGAATATCGAATTTTTTACATTTGACATGCTAACTTCATATATTTGACGTGTATAAGTGATTTTTCGTGCAGAATTTCAACAACACAATAGTTTTTCAACATTTCCTGATAGTTTCGTGCTCCGAAAAATTTTTTTTAGTCATTATGCCGCGCTACTATCCCAAACAAGAGAAAATTATTGATTTCGACAACATTTTGGAGGCGATCAAGTCGGTGAAAATACATCACAACAGCGTTCGACAATCTGCGACGGCACACAAAATTCCGAGGACCAACCTGATGCGTTATATTGCAGCATTTGATGGTGCGAGCATCGACGTTACTACTGCCAATGCCGATGTAATGAAGAATTTGCTGGCTTAAAGCACGACGATGGGCACAAAAACAGTGAGTTCTGCTGGTTTCTTTCTTTTTTTTTCATCGAACAAGAGAAGGCGCTGATAAGCTACATTCTCCAGGCCGGCGACATCAACTATGGAATTAGTTTGATGGAGCTTCGTAAGCTCGCGTAAGAATTTGCTCGGAAAGTTGGCGCGTCGTATCCGGATCCATGGAACGACAATCAACAGGCGAGTAAGGATTGGCAGTTGGCGTTCATGAAACGCCACAAAAATTTGTCACTGCGAACACCAGAGCAAGTAAGCCAGAGCCGTGGGAAGCGATTCAACAAAGAGAATGTCGATGCATTCTTTGCCAACCTTTCATCCGTTCTCGGTAAGACGCCGTTTGAACCTCACTGAATATGGAACATGGATGAAACCGGGTGCCCGACCGTGCCAACCAGACCTGTCAAAACCATCGCGCACAAAGGACAAAAACAGGTCGGCTCATCAACATCTGCCGAAAAAGGCACCAATGTGTCTTTGGCTTTGGCCATCAGCGCTAGTGGCCAGTCTATACCGCCAACATGAAAGAGATTTTTATGGCTCATGCGAGTCATGGCGCTGTTGGTGTTGCGAACGGTTCTGGTTACATGAACTCTGACGTATTCCCTCAATTCATGCGTCATTTCATCAAGCACACCGGTGCTAATTCCGATTCGCCAACCATGTTGCTGCTGGACAATCACGGTTCGCATTTATCGATCGAGGCGATAGATTTGGCGTTGGATCATGGCATCACGTTGCTGTCTTTTCCGCCGAAATGCACGCACAAAATGCAGCCGCTAGATGTTGCGGTATTTGCACCATTTAAAGGCATGATGACCGTGAAGCATGGTGCATGGAAAAAGTCCAACATTGGTGTCACTTTCGATGTGCATCATGTGCCGCTCTTTGTCGATCAGTGCCTCGATGTTATGTTAACGCCGAAAACCATCAAATCCGGCTTCCGAACAACTGGCATCTACCCGTTCAACCCGCAATTTTCACTGAAGTTGACTTTGTCGCTTCGGAACTGAGCGGCGAAAATTTGTTCGGTGACGAAGAGAAAGACGTCGACAATCAACGTCGAGTTCTTGCCTCTGGTGATGCCATTGTGACTGCTGCGAATGAGGAGGTGTCAACGTCGGAGGCATCGACAAGTGCCCCAGCTTCAACAAGTGGTGCTGCATCATCGTCGTTGTCTCTTGTTTCGGCTTCACAGCTCCGTGATGCATTGAAATCGGTTGGCCCGTTGAAATTAGGCACACCTGCGCCGAAATCAAAACGTGGCCGCAAGACAATGGAGTCAACGATTTTGACATCGCCTGAGGTTATCGCAGATCTGCGTGACAAGGCCGAAAAAAGAGGCAAAAATTGACGAAGGTAGCCGATGAACCAGCAGCCAAGAAGCAAAAAGGCCGTGGCAAATCGGAGACGCCACGGAAGAGAAGCCCGTCTCCGACCGAAACCGACATCGAAGAGGACTTCGATTTTTGCACGATTTGCAAGAAAAAGATGCCGAAGCACGAGAATCGTCAAAACACGGCCCATTGCATCGTTTGTGATCGAGGGGTTCACTTGAAATGTGCCGGACCGAACCCGAACACTTACACCTGCATCCATAAATAAAGTTGCTGCTTGTGTAACAGATAATGATTCAACCATGATGAAATTAAATAGAAGCTTGTTTGGCGAAAAAAAATAATACCCTTCCAAATTTCATAAAGGATGCAAATAATGGCGTTAGTACGTCGGAATCCGTTTGATGTTTGGAGCCATCATAAACAGTGGCCCACCAAAATATAAAATGTAAGTTTTTCAATTTATCTGCTATTACAACAACGGAAGTTGAAATGTACAAATGTATCTTGGATCAGCTTTTGCTTCTATCAAACAGAATCCAACAGAAATGTGGGATGATATGAAAAATGGATTTCCTGAATTGTACAAACAAGCTTCCAAATATTTATCCATTGTGGCCACTCAGTCCCTAGTGAACGACTGTTTTCTAAAGCTGGAGCAACGATCACACAGCAAAGAAATGCCTTGACAGGGAAAATACTTTCCAAATTGTTATTTTTAAATTCTGTTTTAAATAAATAATTTATTGTTTGTTCAAAAACTATTTATATCTTTTATTTATTGAGAAAAGGTTTCAATAGGTAGCTAAAATATATATCAATTAAAGGCGTACTACTGAATTTCACTGATTTATAGTTCTGAAATAAGCGTTTTATCCTCACTAATAAAATACGTTAAAAAAGTTCAAAAATCCATCGATGTTTCGATAAATCGATGTTTCCATGGCCGATGTTTTTGATTTCGATGTTATTTGAAAAAACATCGATACATAGAACCATCGATGCTTCATTTCACGATGTTTGCATCCCTACCTACTCCAGAAAAAACACTTGCTTCACATTTGTGTGCGTGCTTATACAACCAAACAAAACTACTTTAGAAAAGCAAAAGCCTACTCTAGCAAATGTGAAAAATTGTGTATGAACAATCTAGTGTTCACACACACAAACAAGTTTTTACTTGTTTTTTCACACAGCCTACGATTCAAAATCAAAAAAAAAATATTAAAAATAAATTCTGAAATGACAGAAAATGAAAAATTATGCAAATCTCGGTCTATGCTAATGAAAAACAAATGACCCTAACACAAAGCAACCACTAATAAGCGTAGGGGAAGGTGGGAATGTTGGGCGGGAATCCCGGCCAGCGCGATATTTTTTCCCTAGTATAGGTTGACAGCTGCAACCAACTGTCATCGGCTCGTCTCATACTAAGCTCAGTTTCTATATAGAACTCGAGCTGTGAACACGTGTTATAGCCTCTCTGCGACAACAAAAAGAAATTCGACACTCCGAAAGTTTTTTTTCAACTCTGTGTACAGTTAATTTTTTTCACATTTTCCAATAAATTAATCTAGGTAAATATGTTTATAATATTAGTTGAGCCTTTAGCCTTCGACACACAAAAGAAATTTTACACGAATTTACTTTGTGTTCATTATCCACCGCCATTTTGCAAATATGAGCGTTTGGCGAATATTTTTTTACATTTGACATGCTAACTTCATATATTTGACGTGTATAAGTGATTTTTCGTGCAGAATTTCAACAACACAATAGTTTTTCAACATTTCCTGATAGTTTCGTGCTCCGAAAAATTTTTTTTTTGTCATTATGCCGCGCTACTATCCCAAACAAGAGAAAATTATTGATTTCGACAACATTTTGGAGGCGATCAAGTCGGTGAAAATACATCACAACAGCGTTCGACAATCTGCGACGGCACACAAAATTCCGAGGACCAACCTGATGCGTTATATTGCAGCATTTGATGGTGCGAGCATCGACGTTACTACTGCCAATGCCGATGTAATGAAGAATTTGCTGGCTTAAAGCACGACGATGGGCACAAAAACAGTGAGTTCTGCTGGTTTCTTTCTTTTTTTTCATCGAATAA
>NW_026089638.1:0-48545 GCF_024586455.1 Bactrocera neohumeralis | reverse complement strand
GTGTACATGAAAGAAAGTCGGTTATATACCTAAATGTAAAACTATGGAATTTTTTCCAAATGCACTTTCGTTACGGTCTTGTGTTAACTTGAGTAAAATGATGAGGGTTTATTAACTTTAATATGTTAAGCTAATGATTTAAAGAACTTGATATGGATTTCTAAATGTGTACATGTAAGAAAATTGGTTTTATACCTAAATGTAAAATTCTGGAATTTTCCAAATGCACTGCCGTTTTGGCTTTATGCCAACTTCAGTAAGATGAAGAAGGTTAATTACCTTTAATATGTGAATCTAATGATTTGAGGCCAATCGACATATATTGCCAAATGTGTATATACAAGAAAATCGGTTTTATACCTAATGTGAAATTGTGGAATTTTTCCAAATGCACTGCCGTTTCGGCTTTATGCCAACTTCTGTAAGATGGGGAAGGTTAATTAACTTTAATTTGACAAGTTTATGATTTGAATCAACTCAATATGGATTTTTAAATGTTTAAATGCAAGAAAATCGGTTTTATACCGAAATGTAAAATTATGGAATTTTCCAAATGCACTGCCGTTATGGTGTTATGTCAACGTAAGTAAGATTGTGAAGGTTAATTAACTTTAATATATTAAGCTAATGATTTGAAACAACTTGATATGGATTTCTAAATGTGTACATGCAAGAAAATCGGTTTTATACCTAAATGTAAAATTGTGGAATTTTTCCAAATGCACTGCCGTTATGGCTTTATGCCAACTTCAGTAAGATGAAGAAGATTAATTAACTTTAATATGTGAATTTAATAATTTGAAGTAACTTGATATGGATTTCTAAATGTGTACATGCAAGAAAGTCGGTTTTATACCTAAATGTAAAATTATGGAATTTTTTCAAATGCACTGCCGTTATGGTCTTATGTAAACTTGAGTAAGATGGTGAGGGTTTATTAACTTTAATTTGTTAAGCTAATGATTTGAAGCAATTCTTTGTGAATTTCTAAATATGTATATGCAAGAAAACCGGTTTTATACCTAAATGTAAAATTGTGGAATTTTTCCAAATGCACTGCCGTTATACTCAAATGTAAAATTAACCAACTTAAGTAAGGTGAAGAAAATGAATTAATTTTAATATGTGAATTTAATAATTTGAAGCAACTTGATATGGATATCTAAATGTGTAGTACATGCATGAAAATCGGTGTTATACCTAAATGTAAGATTATGGATTTTTTTCCAAATGCACTGCAGTTATGGTCTTATGTCAACTTGAGTAAGATGATGAGGGTTAATTAACTTTAATATGTTAGGCTAATGAATTGAAGCAACTTGTTATGGATATCTAAATGTGTAGTACATGTAAGAAAATCGGTGTTATACCTAAATGTAAAATTATGGATTTTTTTCAAATGCACTGCCGTTATGGTCTTATGTCAACTTGAGTAAGATGATGAGGGTTAATCACCTTTGATATGTGAAGCTAATGATTTAAAGCAATTCGGTGTGGATTTCTAAATGTGTATATGCAAGAAAATCGGTTTTATACCTAAATGGAAAATTCTGAAATTTTTCGAAATGCACTGCCGTTTTGGCTTTATGCCACCTTCTGTAAGATGGCGAAGGTTAATTAACTTTAATATGTGACGGTAATGATTTGAATATACTCGATATGGATTGCTAATTGTGTATATGCAAGCAAGCCGGTTTTATACCTAAAAGTAAAATTATGGATTTTTTTCCAAATGCACTGCCGTTATAGTCTTATGTCAACTTGAGTAAGATGATGAGGGTTAATTAACTTTAATATGTTAAGCTTATGATTTGAATCAACTCGATATGGATTTCTAACTGGATACATGCAAGATTTTTTTCCCAAATGCACTGCTGTTATGGCTTTACGTCAACGTGAGTAAGATGATGAGGGTTAATTTATTTTAAGATGTTAAGCTAATGATTTGAAGCAACTTAATATGGATTTCTAAATGTGTACATGAAAGAAAATCGGTTTTATACCTAAATGTAAAAATTATGGATTTTTTTCCAAATGCACTGCCGTTATGGTCTTATGTCAACTTGAGTAAAATGATGAGGGTTAAATAACTTTAATATATAAAGTAAATGATTTGAAGCAACTTCATATGTATTTCTAAATGTGTACATGCAAGAAAATCGGTTTTATACCTAAATGTAAAATTGTAGAATTTTTCCAAATGCACTGTCGGTTTGGTTTTATGCCAACTTCGGTAAGATGAAGAAAGTTAATTAACTTTAATATAATAAGCAATTATTTAGGACACTTGATATGGGTTTCTAAATGTGTACATGCAAGAAAATCGGTTTTATACCTAAATGTAAAATTATGGATTTTTTTCCAAATGCACTGCCGTTATGGTCTTATCTCAACTTGAGTAAAATGATGAGGTTTATTTAACTATAATATGTGCAGCTAATGATTTAAAACAATTCGGTGTAGATTTTCAAGTGTGTGTATGCACGAAAAACGGTTTTATACCTAAATGTAAAATTCTAAAATTTTTTCAAATGCACTGCCGTTTTGGCTTTATGCAAACTTTAGTAAGATGAAGAAAGTTAATAACCTTTAATATGTGAATTTAATAATTTGAAGCAAATTCATATTGATTTCTAAATGTGTACATGCAAGAAAATCGGTTTTATACCTAAAGGTAAAATTCTGGAATTTTCCAAATGCACTGCCGTTTTGGCTTTATGCCAACTTCAGTAAGATGAAGAAGAATAATTAACTTTAATGTGTGAATTTAATAATTTGAAGCAACTTGATATGGATTTCTAAATGCGTACATGCAAGAAAGTCAGTTTTATACCTAAATGTAAAATTCTGGAATTTTCCAAATGCACTGCCGTTTTGGCTTTATGCCAATTTCGGTAAAATGAAGAAAGTTAATTAACTTTAATATGGGAATTTAATAATTTGAAGCAACTTGATACGGATTTCTAAATGTGTACATGCAAGAAAATCGGTTTTATACCTAAATGTAAAATTCTGGAGTTTTTCCAAATGCACTGCCGTTATGGCTTTGTGTTAATTTTGGTAAGATGTAGAAGGTTAATTAACTTTATAATGTGAATTTAATAATTTGAAGCAACTTTATTTGTATTTCTAAAAATGTATATGCAAGAAAAGCGGTTTTATACCTAAATGTAAAATTGTGGAATTTTTCCAAATGAATTGCCGTTATGGTCTTATGTCAACTTGAGTAAGATGATGAGGGTTAATTAACGTTAATATGTTAAGCTAATGATTTGAAGCAAATTGATATGGATTTCTAAATGTGTACATGCAAGAAAGTCAGTTTTATACCTAAATGTAAAATTTTGAAATTTTTCCAAATGCACTGTCGTTTCGGTTTTATGCCAACTTCTGTAAGATGAAGAAAATTAATTAACTTCAATGTTTTAAGCTAATGATTTAAGGCAACCTGATATGGATTTTTAAATGTGTACATGCAAGAAAATCGGTTTTATACCTAAATGTAAAATTCTGGAATTTTTCCAAATGCACTGCCGTTATGGCTTTGTGTTAATTTTGGTAAGATGTAGAAGGTTAATTAACTTTAATATGTGAATTTAATAATTTGAAGCAACTTTATATGTATTTCTAAAAATGTATATGCAAGAAAAGCGGTTTTATACCTAAATGTAAAATTGTGGAATTTTTCCAAATGCACTGCCGTTTTGGCTTTATGCCAACTTCTGTAAGATGAAGAAAGTTAATTAACTTCAATTGTTAAGCTAATGATTTGAAACAATTTGATATGGATTTTTAAATGTGTACATGCAAGAAAGTCGGTTTTATACCTAAATGTAAAATTATGGAATTTTTCCAAATGCACTGCCGTTTTGGCTTTATGCCAATTTCGGTAAGATGAAGGAGGTTAAATAACTTTAGTATGTGAAGCTAATGATTTGAATCAACTCGATATGGATTTCCAAATGTATACATGCAAGAAAGTCGGTTTTATACCTAAATGTAAAATGATGGAATTTTTTCCAAATGCACTGCTGTTATGGCTTTATGTCAACGTGAGTAAGATGATGAGGGTTAATTAACTTTAATATGTTAAGCTAATGATTTGAAGCAACTTGATATGGATTTCGAAATGTGTACATGCAAGAAAACCGGTTTTATACCTAAATGTAAAATAATGGATTTTTTTCCAAATGCACTGCCGTTATGGTCTTATGTAAACTTGAGTAAAATGGTTAGGGTTAATTAACTTTTTTCCAAATGCTCTGCCCTTATGGTCTTGTGTCAACTTGGGTAAGACTATGAGCGTTTATTAACTTTAATTTGTTAAGCTAATGATTTGAAGCAACTTGGTATGGATTTCTAATTGTGTAGATGCAGGAAAATCGGTTTAATACCTAAATGTTAAATTTTTCCAAATGCCCTGCCGTTTTGGCTTTATGCCAACTTCAGTGAGATGGTGAGGGTTATTTACTTATTTATTTATAATAATTCATATAACAAAAAAGAGTTTTATTATATTAATACATAAACGCAGCACTGGCTACGAGGCCTTCAGCCGCCTTGTAATTATAACTAGGTGAACAATTCTATTTGCTAAGGGTTAGTAAGGATGTAAGTTGCTTAAATATGTTTTAACAAATCGTTGGTTTTTAAGAATCTATATGCAATCATAACGTTTTTTTCTGAAGGTTCACTTAGTGGTTTTATGAGATCAATGTTGCCAGAGTTGTGGGCTGTTGAGTGAAGCATCGGACAGAGTGTGAGTAAGTGTTTGATAGAAGCGGTGTCATCGCAAAGGGGGCAAATGGATGGGCTTTTACCCGATAGTAGGTGGGCGTGTGTTATGATAGTGTGTCCAATCCTTAATCGAGTATATGTCTTCATTGCGCTAGTTGGAACTGTTGACGAGTAGATTATTCGATTTCTGGCTGGGTTTATGACGGCATAGTGATGTTTAAATGTTTTCCATTCGCTTGCGTTTTTTTATGCCTTTTGTGCTTAATAAGGTTAGAAATGTCTTGCTTGGTAGAGACGTAGTATGTTAAGGCAGGAGTTCTGGCTACATTTTTCGCAGCGAGGTCTGCAAAGTGGTTGCCTGTAATACCAGCATGGCCAGGGATCCACATTACTTGGATTTTCTGAGGGACACCAATGACCGCGTCCCTGATAACTTCTATTATGGGATTGCGATTGGAAGGAGACGTTATTGCAGACATACACGATTTGCTGTCGGTACAGATGAAAAACTTTCCTTTCGTCTTTTTTGCGTGATTAACTGCATGAAGAATAGCAGCTCCTTCAGCGGTAAATACAGAGCTCGTTGAGGGAAGAAGCCAATTGCAAATAATTTCTCCTGTGACAGTGACAACTGCCAACGAAGTGGAATCGATGGACTTGGAGCCATCCGTAAACAATAACTTCCAGCCATTATTTGTATATTTAGATTCCAGTTCAGCAAAGGTTTGTTGAAAGACTTCGTTTGGTGTGTTTTGCTTGGACAAATCCTACAGAATTCTGTAGGATTTTATCATTGATCAGACAGGGAGGATGTCGAGAGGTGATTTTGCACGTTGCGTTGTGAGGGTTAATGAAATTTAATTTGTGAAGCTAATGATTTGAAGCAATTTGACATATATTGCCAAATGTGTATATGCAAGAAAAGCGGTTTTATACCTAAATGTAAAATTTTGAAATTTTTCCAAATGCACTGTCGTTTTGGTTTTATGCCAACTTCTGTAAGATTTTTTTTTTTTGTAATAATTTGTTTATTTGCAATCTATCTTAAAAATAATAAGCAAATTAAATAACCTGTTTACAATTTAACTTATATTATTGGTCTCCAGTGAGGTCAATAATAACATACCAATATGTTTTTCAAACATATATATTCAGAATATTAAGTTATCTTTTAATTCATAGTTTATTGTTCTTACATTTATTTCCTGAACGGAAGGTCTAACACATGATATCGTTTGAGTCTATTAATTTCGTTAGTTTCATCTAGTAGCGTAATTGCCAAGGGATTAGTATGATAACTGATCCTGCGTAAGTAATTTGAGCTAAGTTTATTTACTTCGTTTTTAACAAATGGTATGTTAAGGTCTGAATGAATGGCTTTATTAGTGATAAACCAGGGAGCATTTGTAATTAGCCTTAAGGTTTTTGACTGGTATCTTTGTAAAATTTCTAAATTTGAATTACAAGCAGTACCCCAAAGTTGCACCCCATAAGTCCATATAGGTTTTAATATAGCTTTGTATAAAAGTAGTTTTGTTTCAAGGTATAGCGGGGATTTATGTCCGAGTAGCCAATATAATTGCTTGGATTTTATTTTCAATTGATTATTTTTGGCTTGAATATGACATTTCCATGTTAAACGTTTATCCAAGTGCATGCCGAGGTATTTAACTCTATCACATTTTGGAATGATATTGGCATTAAGTCGAAGGGGGGGGGGCAATCACCTCGTCTTAGTGTAAATACAATATGCACAGATTTATTTGTGTTTACTTTAATTTTCCAGCGGTCTAGCCAAGTCTGTATTGCGTTTAGTTCTCTTTGAACTAAATTTGACGCCTCAGTTGGAGAATGATTTGAAGCAAGTAGAGCAGTGTCATCAGCATATGTGGCAATGAGCACGTTTTCAGTTACGGGTATATCGGATGTAAAAATGGTATATAGAACTGGGCCCAGTACGCTTCCCTGTGGTACTCCTGCTTGGATATATGTTACATCTTATGTTTCATCTCGTACTTTTACATAGAATGATCTTTGGGTTAAATAAGACTTTAGAATTAGATAAAACGATGAGGGCAAGATCTTTTTGAGTTTATACAGTAGGCCACTATGCCAGACTTTATCAAATGCCTGTTGTATATCCAAAAAGGCGGCTGAGCAGAACTCTTTACGCTCAAAAGAATCAACAATGAAGTTAACAACACGGTGGCATTGTTCGGGTGTACCATGATGGCGGCGAAATCCAAATTGATGTTCGGGTATAACATTGTTATCTTCTAGTATTGGCAAAACTCTACGCAAAAATATTCTTTCAAATATTTTGGAGAATAATGTCAATAAGCTGATAGGCCTGTATGAAGTTAATTCATTTTCCGGTTTGCCTGGTTTCGGAATCATTATAATTTCTGCACACTTCCACTGCGTAGGAAAATGATTTAGTCTTAATATTGAATTAAATATTAGTACAATGAACATAATTCCTTTCTTTGGCAGGCATTTAGCTACTTTTGCGTCCACTTTGTCATATCCTCGGGATTTCTTGGTACTTAGTTTCTGGATTTCACATCGAATTTCAGTAGGTGTGATATGCTTGATTGGCAGAGACAATTGGCACGGGGCATCAAGGAATTGCAATACATCAGCGTCGTTGTTACTACTACTACTGTTGAAGGGAGTGAACGTTGTTTCAAGATGTTTCGCATAAGCGTTAGCTTTACTTTTGTCTGTTCTACACCATATATTATTACAATCTTTTATAGGGACATTTCTTTTTTTGGGAGGTTTTAAGTATTTGGTAGCATTCCATATTTTGTTATCATCAGTAATTCTGTGATTTAAACCTCGTATATATTCTGAAACCGATTTATTTCTGAAGTCTTTCAGTTTTCTTTAAGATTGTTTTATTTATATATTATTAAATCTTACTATTGATACAGTTTTATGATATCTATGTTCAAAGATATTGAACATACATGCATTTAAACTATAAAAATGCATTTCATGCAAAACATTGTTTTTTACATATGATAACCCATGGGTTCTTAGAATACATTGCAACTGTCTGTAAATGTACTCACATTAAAACAAATCCAAGGTCACACAACATGTGCACTTGAAAACTACCATACCATGTATCATAAACAAATGCTTGAATATGCTTAAAACTTTCAACTGTACATATATATGAACATACATATTAAGATAAAGATGTTCTTAAAATTTTATAAAATTTTCTTAAATAAATCAGAATGAAAGATTTTTCACTCAATGAAGGTCATTTTATTTCCCCCCACCAGAGGTAAGGAATAAATAATCTTTTATAATTCAAACATTTTATTGTTGCTCGAATTTCAATTATAAATAAAATACAGGCAATATCTTTATATATGTATGTATAGGCAATATAAAAGCCCTGTTATTTACACAGGCAAATAAATGAAGAAATTGTAAGACGGGTCCATATTCCCGCGTATTTATAAAATTACTTAAGCCGTTTTAGTACGAAACTAAACGCTGTGTATAAACTGTTATTTAAAAAAAAAATTCTGCGGCTGTGATTGACCATTAAAAACAGTTTTAAAAAAATAGTTATCCGAACACTGCGGACATGTTATAAAGTAATCAAGCATATTATATGTAGTCCTATTATATATGTATGTATAGGCAATATAAAAGCCCTGTTATTTACACAGGCAAATAAATAAAGAAATTGTAAGACACGGTCCATATTCCCGCTTTTATAAAATTACTTAAGCCGTTTTAGTAAAACTAAACTCTGTGTCATAAACTGTTATTTTATTCTGCGGCTGTGAATCGAGGCACAGCAAGGTCAACCAGGCGACCAAAACGTTATTTTCAGTTCATTAAAAAAATAGTGAAATGTCAACCGATGTTATCAAATCGAGTTAAAATGATAGACCTCATAGAGCGTATAATTGAAAGAAGATTGCAATAAAAATGATAAAAGTAAATTTGGATGACATCGAATTTTACGAAACCGTTTTTTTTATTAAGACGAATTGACGATGAAGTACAACAAGCCATTTTTTAGAATTAGTCTTTCCTTTGAAGTCACCGATACTTTGCGGGTATTAAAAACAAAAAGTTCGAACTTGGAAATCAACTTTGG
Organism: Bactrocera neohumeralis; assembly: GCF_024586455.1. NCBI lineage: Eukaryota > Metazoa > Arthropoda > Insecta > Diptera > Tephritidae > Bactrocera > Bactrocera neohumeralis. Next base: position 39,679 of record NW_026089638.1, on the reverse strand, counting down.
ATCTGGAACCGCCTGATGAAAGGCAAAATGTAGAAATGGCAATCGATAGAAGTAAGGAAGATGCAAAAGGCCAAAAAGAAGAAACCGATTGGAAGATCATGTCTACCAATCAAACACATTTACCGTTGTTTGATCTGAAAGGTAAAGTTATCGGGCCAAGGTTATATTTTCGTTGGTTATAGCTACATGTCATCATCATCGGATGCCCAGTTGTCGCCAAAGACGTGTGGATACTATAAGACAAGAGACGCAAAACACCCTTTGCTCAGTGAGCATTTGTGAATGTGAATTCATTGCTCTTTTGGGGAGTAGCAACAAATGCTGCTTCATGAATAAGATTCGTAAAACTTTCAACTGCATAATCCAGTTCCGTTGAACTTTGGATTGAAATGTTAAGTTTAACGTTTTGTGTTATCCAATCTTGAAAAGTACTTATTTCACTTTTGTTGTTTAAAGTTTTATATTTTCGTTGGTTAATATTTATCACAGTGTTGTAACTAATAATAAGAGGCGAGTGATCTGAGCTTAGTTCTTGTGAGCTTGCAATATCTAGCAGTTGGTGTGGTATACCTCTATGCACTGCAAAGTTGAGTAAGTCATTGATTTTTAAGGGATCACTCGGCCAGTAGGTAGGCTCACCAGTTGAAAGCGTGGATAAATTGTTTTTGACTATGCATTTATAAAGTTCTCTACCTTTTGGGTTGGGTGTACGTGAACCCCACCAGGGATGCTTAGCATTGTAGTCACCTCCCACAAAAAATCTGTGGCCGAGAGAGTTAAAAAATTGTTCATATTCAAAAGTAGTGATATTATGTCTTGGTGGTGTATACAAGGCATACATTTTCAAGTCCATGTTGTTGCACTTAATTTTTATCCCAGCGGCTTGTATTTGCAACGTTTGTATTGGCTCAAGTATATCATATTTAATGTTACTTTTAATAAGAATAGCACTGCCAGCTTGACCCCTGTTACTAGGATGGTTAGAGGTGACTATATCATAATTTTTAATTTTAACGAACGTGTTATTTGTAAAATGAGTTTCTGACAGTAGCATAATATCAATAAAATTTGTAATTAAAAATACTTCAGTTTCTAAAGCATGACGGGATAAGCCATTAACATTCCATATTGCTAATCTTAAATTCACTTGCATAGTTTATTAAGAAGTAAAGACATCATACTAAGCAGTGTGTTTGTTAGTTCTATTTGCTTAGTTAGCAATTGCTCAATTTTTTCTATTGTGTTTTGTCCGTTCGTATCATTGCTGTTTACATTACCTTTTACAACATTAGCATACGATTGCTCAGTGTTGTTATTTGTGTAATTATTGGTGTAGTTTACGCTCTCTTTATTGCCCGGAGCTGAAAGGTTGTGTAGGCTTGTGTTTTTATTCTCCTTTGTACGATTTGGAGCTTGCGGCTTATGTCGAATAAGTTGTTGGTACACAGCACAACCTTTGTAATTCGCTGTGTGATTTTGGAGGCAATGTACACAGGTAGGCAAAATTTCTTTGGGTTTGGTGCATTTTTCAGTTGAGTGCATTAAGTTACATTTTACGCACTTAAATGGTTTTTTGCAGTAAGTTTTGGTATGTCCAAACTCTTGGCATCGATAACACTGAACTATATCATTTGTTTGACGAGGTGCTTCCACCTTAATAATTGCATTGTTTATATGCTTAATTTCATAAATTTCTTTGTTGTTGGAGCTCGGTTCCAAATCAACAAAGAACATTGGCAGCGGTAGTTTCGTCAATCTGCTCTTGACATTTGATATGTTTCGCACTTTATGATCTAATTGTGTAATTTGATTCACAATTTCTTCAGTCGAGGTGGAATGGTGAATTCCTTTTATCACCACCCTGTATGCTCTTTCTTGTTTAGGTTGATATGTATGAAAACTAATTTTTTTACTGTCTAGGTGTTTTACAATTTTTCTGTATGAGTCTATATTATTTATCATAAGGCGTATTTGCCCATCTCTAAGCGACTTATAACTGAAACCTTTCTTAACAATTACACTTGCAATAAAGCTTATCATTTCACCAATATTAACTACTCCCGGTATGATTAACGGTGGTGGTTTTGGAATACTCGGCCCTTCTACTTCATTCGCTGACACATTAATATTTCCGCCAGATTTCGGAAAGTCTTCGTCATCATAACTTAGTATATCAAACCGATTTGGATGTATAATAATTTGTTTTTTGTTCTGATACAATTTAGGAGATTCAGCACTGCAGCGTTTTCCGTTTCTGGGTGCAATAATTTGCCACACATGAGCATCACTTTCATTGTTTGTATTTTCCCCTGTAGCATTCATTGTGCAATGCTAAGCAGAGGCAGCTTATTAGTCAGTATGTATCACTTTTCGCTGTTTTCTTTTGCTTACTATAAACACGAAATTAATTTTACTCTCACAACCAGTAACTCACACTTGTCGATAAGGCACGTTAGGTCACTAGAACGGTCAATCAACGACTCCTTCTGTAAGATGAAGAAAATTAATTAACTTCAAGCTAATCATTTGAGGTAACCTGATATGGATTTCTAAATGTGTACATGCAAGAAAGTCGGTTTTATACCTAAATGTAAAATATGGAATTTTTTCCAAATGCACTGCCGTTTTGGCTTTATGCCAGCTTGAGTAAGATAGTGAGGGTTAACTAACATTAATATGTCAAGCTAATGATTTGAGGCAACTTGATATGGATTTCTAAATGTGTGCATGCAAGAAAATCGGTTTTATACTTAAATGTAAATGTCTGGAATTTTCCAAATGCACTGCCGTTTTGGCTTTATGCCAACTTCTGTAAGATGAAGAAGATTAATTAACTTTAATACGTGAAGCTAATGATTTGAAGCCATTCGACATATATTGCCAAATGTGTATATGCAAGAAAATCGGTTTTATACCTAAATGTAAAATTGTGGAATTTTTCCAAATGCATTGCCGTTATGGTCTTATGTCAAATGGAGTAAAATGATGAGGGTTAATTAACTTAAATATGTGAATTTAATAATTTGAAGCAAATTGATATTGATTTCTAAATGTGTACATGCAAGAAAGTCGGTTTTATACCTAAAGGTAAAATTCTGGAATTTTTCCAAATGCACTGCCGTTTGGCTTTATGCCAACTTCTGTAAGATGAAGAAGTTTAATTAACTTTAATATGTTAAGCTTATGATTTGAGGCAAATTGATACGGATTTCTAAATGTGTACATGCAAGAAAATCGGTTTTATACCTAAATGTAAATGTCTGGAATTTTCCAAATGCACTGCCGTTTTGGCTTAATGCCAATTTCGGTAAGATGAAGGAGGTTAAATAACTTTAATATGTGAAGCTAATGATTTGAATCAACTCGATTTTATTTTCGGTTTTATACTTAAATGTAAAATTATGGATTTTTTTCCAAATGCACTGCCGTTATGGTCTTATGTCAACTTGAGTAAAATGATGAGGGTTAATTAACTTTAATTTGTTAAGCTAATGATTTGAAGCAACTTGGTATGGATTTCTAATTGTGTAGATGCAGGAAAATCGGTTTAATACCTAAATGTTAAATTTTTCCAAATGCCCTGCCGTTTTGGCTTTATGCGAACTTCAGTGAGATGGTGAGGGTTATTTACTTATTTATTTATAATATTTCATATAACAAAAAAGAGTTTTATTATATTAATACATAAACGCAGCACTGGCTACGAGGCCTTCAGCCGCCTTGTAATTATAACTAGGTGAAAAATTCTATTTGCTAAGGGTTAGTAAAGATGTAAGTTGTTAAATATGTTTTAACAAATCGTTGGTTTTTAAGAATCTATATACAATCATAACGTTTTTTTCTGAAGGTTCACTTAGTGGTTTTATGAGATCAATGTTGCCAGAGTTGTGGGCTGTTGAGTGAAGCATCGGACAGAGTGTGAGTAAGTGTTTGATAGAAGCGGTGTCATCGCAAAGGGGGCAAATGGATGGGCTTTTACCCGATAGTAGGTGGGCGTGTGTTATGATAGTGTGTCCAATCCTTAATCGAGTATATGTCTTCATTGCGCTAGTTGGAACTGTTGACGAGTAGATTATTCGATTTCTGGCTGGGTTTATGACCGCGTAGTGATGTTTAAATGTTTTCCATTCGCTTGCGTTTTTTTTGATGCCTTTTGTGCTTAATAAGGTTAGAAATGTCTTGCTTGGTAGAGACGTAGTATGTTAAGGCAGGAGTTCTGGCTACATTTTTCGCAGCGAGGTCTGCAAAGTGGTTGCCTGTAATACCAGCATGGCCAGGGATCCACATTACTTGGATTTTCTGAGGGGCACCAATGACCGCGTCCCTGATAACTTCTATTATGGGATTGCGATTGGAAGGAGACGTTATTGCAGACATACACGATTTGCTGTCGGTACAGATGAAAAACTTTCCTTTCGTCTTTTTTGCGTGATTAACTGGGTGAAGAATAGTAGCTCCTTCAGCAGTAAATACAGAGCTCGTTGAGGGGAGAAGCCAATTGCAAATAATTTCTCCTGTGACAGTGACAACTGCTAACGAAGTGGAATCGATGGACTTGGAGCCATCCGTAAACAATAACTTCCAGCCATTATTTGTATATTTAGATTCCAGTTCAGCAAAGGTTTGTTGAAAGACTTCGTTTGGTGTGTTTTGCTTGGACAAAAACATAAGCTTATTCTGTAGGATTTTATCATTGATCAGACAGGGAGGATGTCGAGAGGTAAATTTGCACGTTGCGTTGTGAGAGCTAATTAACTTTAATTTGTGAAGCTAATGATTTGATTAGGATGGAGTCATGTGTAGAAGTTCACGCAAGTGAGGAAAGTTCTCTGATCGCCATTCACTTGGGAGTGGCCAGAAGCGATTCTTTTACACATGGCTCAAGCAGCTCACTACTTCCGGTCTTTGACCAAGTATCCTCTGGGTAGCCTTAGAACATCCGTTCGAAGGCGAGCTAATGTGAGAAGGCGAAACATTCCCTACATAGGGTTGTGCGCTGGGCTTGGGACCCGCCACGTAAAAAACAATACCAATGAAAAAGTTGAAACAGCCTCGGATGAGAGACCCCCCTTTTGATGACGACCATGGCAAACGGAATAAGGACTACGATTTGAGGGCATGCACCTGGAATGTCCGGATCCTTAATTGGGAAGGTGCCGCTGCCCAACTGGTTGATGTCCTCGCAAAAATAAAGAGTGACATCACCGCCGTCCAAGAAATGCGATGGACGGGACAAGGACAGAGACGAGTAGGTCCTTGTGGCATTTACTACAGTGGCCATATAAAGGAGCGCAAGTTTGGTGTGGGATTCGTGGTGGGAGAGAGACTCCGTCGCCGAGTACTATCATTCACTCCGGTGAATGAACGTTTAGCCACAATCCGCATCAAAGCGAGGCTCTTCAACATATCGCTGATTTGCGCCCACGCCCCGACGGAAGAGAAGGACGATGTGACCAAAGATGCCTTCTATGAGCGCTTGGAGCGCGCTTATGAGAGCTGCCCCCGCCACGATGTCAAAATTGTGCTTGGCGACTTTAACGCCAGGGTGGGCAAAGTAGGTATATTTGGCACTACGGTCGGTAAATTCAGCCTCCACGACGAAACATCCCCAAATGGGTTGAGGCTGATTGACTTCGCCGGGGCCCGAAATATGGTTATCTGTAGTACTAGATTCCAGCATAAGAAGATTCATCAAGCTACCTGGCTGTCTCCGGATCGAAAAACTACCAACCAGATCGATCATGTTGTGATAGATGGAAGACACGTCTCCGGTGTTTTAGATGTGCGTGCGCTCCGAGGTCCTAACATCGACTCGGACCACTATCTTGTTGCAGTTAAAACGCACGCCAACAAACACAAGGAAGGTTCGACGTCGAGGAGCTGCAATCACAACAGACAGCCGAACGATTTTCTACTCGGCTTGCACTCCTGCTCTCTGAGAGCACTAGTCAACAACTCGGTATAAGGGAACTGTGGGACGGCATTTCAAATTCCTTACGTACAGCTGCAACCTAAACCATTGGTTTTCGGAAAGTGCAAAAGGACAGCTGGTACGACGAGGAGTGCCGTGTCGCAGCAGAGAGAAAAGAGGCTGCCTAACTCGCAACTTTACGAGAGTTGAAGAGGGAAGCGAGACTCATTTGCAGACAGAAGAAGAAAGAGGCTGAAATGCGTTAGTACGAAGAGCTTGATAAGCTAGCCGACAGGGGTAATGCTCGAAAATTCTACGAAAAAATGCGGCGGTTTACAGAAGGTATCAAGACCGGAGCATACTCTTGTAGAACCCCCAAAGGTGATCTAGTCACTGAAGCCCAGAGCATACTTAAATTATGGAGGGAACACTTCTCCAGCCTGCTGAATGGTAGTGAACGCACAACACCAGGAGAAGGAGAACCCGATTCCCCAATCGATGACGATGGAGCAGACGTTCCAATACCCGACCATGAAGAAGCTCGAATAGCAATTGCCCGCCACAAGAACAACAAAGCAGCAGGGGCCGACGGACTACCGGCCGAGCTATTCAAACACGGCGGCGAAGAGCTAATAGGGAGCCTGCATCAGCTTCTTTGTAAAATATGGTCGGACGAGAGCATGCCCAACGATTGGAATTTAAGTGTGCTATGCCCAATCCATAAAAAAGGAGACCCCACAATCTGCGCCAACTACCGTGGGATTAGGCTCCTCAACATCGCATATAAGGTTCTATCGAGCGTATTGTGTGAAAGATTAAAGCCCACCGTCAACAAACTGATTGGACCTTATCAGTGTGGCTTCAGACCTGGAAAATCAACAACCGACCAGATATTCACCGTGCGCCAAATCTTGGAAAAGACCCGTGAAAGGAGAATCGACACACACCACCTCTTCGTCGATTTCAAAGCTGCTTTCGACAGCACGAAAAAGAGCTGCCTTTATGCCGCGATGTCTGAATTTGGTATCCCCGCAAAACTAATACGGCTGTGTAAACTAACGTTGAACAACACGAAAAGCTCCGTCCGGATCGGGAAGGACCTCTCCGAGCCGTTCGATACCAAACGAGGTTTCAGACAAGGCGACTCCATATCGTGCGACTTCTTCAACCTGCTCCTGGAGAAAATAGTTCGAGCTGCAGAACTAAACAGAGAAGGTACCATCTTCTATAAGAGGGTACAGCTGCTGGCATATGCCGACGATATTGATATCATCGGCCTCAACACCCGCGCCGTTAGTTCTGCTTTCTCTAGGCTGGACAAGGAAGCACAGAAAATGGGTCTGGTGGTGAACGAGGGCAAAACGAAATATCTCCTGTCATCAAACAAACAGTCGTCGCACTCGCGACTTGGCTCTCACGTCACTGTTGACAGTCATAACTTTGAAGTTGTAGTTAATTTCGTCTATTTAGGAACCAGCATTAACACCACTAATAATGTCAGCCTGGAAATCCAACGCAGGATTGCTCTTGCCAACAGGTGCTACTTCGGACTGAGTAGGCAATTGAAAAGTAAAGTCCTCTCTCGACGAACAAAAACCAAACTCTATAGGTCGCTCATAATTCCCGTCCTGCTATATGGTGCAGAGGCTTGGGCGATGACAGCAACCGATGAGTCGACGTTACGAGTTTTCGAGAGAAAAATTCTGCGAAAGATTTATGGTCCTTTGCGCATTGGCCACGGCGAATATCGCATCCGATGGAACGATGAGCTGTACGAGATATATGACGACATTGACATAGTTCAGCGAATTAAAAGACAGCGGCTACGCTGGCTAGGTCATGTTGTCTGGATGGACGAAAACACTCCAGCTCTGAAAGTATTCGCCGCAGTACCCGAATGGGAAAGCAGAGGAAGAGGAAGACCTCCACTCCACTGGAAGGACCAAGTGGAGAAGGACCTGGCTTCGCTTGGAATATCCAATTGGCGCCACGCAGCGAAAAGAAGAAACGACTGGCGCGCTGTTGTTAATTCGGCTATAATCGCGTAAGCGGTGTCTACGCCAATTAAGAAGAAGTAGAATGATTTGAAGCAATTCTTTGTGGATTTCTGTATATGTATATGCAAGAAAATCGGTTTTATACCTATATGTAAAATTCTGTAATTTTTCTCAATGCACTGTCGTTTTGACTTAATGCCAACTTCTGTAAGATGAAGAAGTTTAGTTAACTTTAACATGTTAAGTTTATGATTTGAATCAACTCGATATGGATTTCGAAACGTGTACATGCAAGAAAATCGGTTTTATACCTAAATGTAAAATTAACCAACTTAAGTAGGGTGAAGAAAGTTAATTAGTTTTAATATCTGAATTTAATAATTTGAAGCAACTTGATATGGATATCTAAATGTGTAGTACATGCAAGAAAATCTGTGTTATACCTAAATGTAAAATTATGGATTTTTTTCCAAATGCACTGCCGTTATGGTCTTATGTCAACTTGAGTAAGATGATGAGGGTTAGTTAACTTTAATATGTTAAGCTAACGAATTGAAGCAACTTGATATGGATACCTAAATGTGTAGTACATGTAAGAAAATCGGTATTATAGCTAAATGTAAAATTCTTGAATTTTCCAAATGCACTGCCGTTATGGTCTTATGTCAACTTGAGTAAGATGATGAGGGTTAATCACCTTTGATATGTGAAGCTAATGATTTAGAGCAATTCGGTGTGGATTTCTAAATGTGTATATGCAAGAAAATCGGTTTTATACCTAAATGTAAAATTCTGAAATTTTTCGAAATGCACTGAGGTTTTGGCTTTATGCCACCTTCTGTAAGATGGCGAAGGTTAATTAACTTTAACATGTAAAGTTAATGATTTGAATCAACTCGATATGGATTTCTAAATGTGTACATGCGAGAAAATCGGTTTTAACCTAAATGTAAAATTGTGGAATTTTTCCTAATGCACTGTCGTTTTGGTTTTATGACAACTTCTGTAAGATGAAGAAAGTTAATTATCTTTAATATGTGACGTTATTGATTTGAATAAACTCGATATGGATTGCTAAATGTGTACATGCAAGAAAGCCGGTTTTATACATAAAAGTAAAATTATGGATTTTTTTCCAAATGCACTGCCGTTATAGTCTTATGTCAACTTGAGTAAGATGATGAGGGTTAATTAACTTTTATATGTTAAGCTAATGATTTGAAGAAGATTAGTTAACTTTAATATGTTAAGCTTATGATTTGAATCAACTCTATATGGATTTCTAATTGGGTACATGCAAGAAAATCGGTTTTCTACCTAAATGTAAAATTATGGATTTTTTTCCAAATGCACTGCCGTTATGGTCTTATGTCAACTTGGGTAAGATTACGAGGGTTTATTAACTTTAATTTGTTAAGCTAATGATTTGAAGCAACTTGGTATTGATTTCTAATTGTGTACATGCAGGAAAATCGGTTTTGTTCCTAAATGTAAAATTCTGAAATTTTTTCAAATGCACTGCCGTTTTGGCTTTATGCCATCTTCTGTAAGATGAAGAAGGTTAATTAACTTTAATATGTGAAGCTAATGATTTGAAGCCATTCGACATATATTGCCAAATGTGTATATGCAAGAAAATCGGTTTTTTACCTAAATGTAAAATTGTGGAATTTTTCCAAATGCCCTACCGTTTTGGCTTTATGCCAACTTCTGTAAGATGACGAAGGTTAATTAACTTGAAATAAGTGACGTTAATGATTTCAATCAACTCGATATGGATTGCTAAATTTTTAAATGCAGGAAAATCGGTTTTACTTTACCAAATGCTCTGCCGTTTTGGTTTTATGCCAACTTCAGTAAGATAAAGAAGCTTAATTAACTTTAATATGTGAAGCTAATGATTTAAGGCAACTTGATATGGGTTTCTTAATGTACATTCAGGAAAATCGGTTTTATACCTAAATGTTAATTTCTGGAATTTTTCCAAATGCACTGCCGTTTTGGCTTTATGCCAACTTCAGTAAGATGAAGAAGGTTAGTTAACTTTAATATATGAAGCTAATGATTTGAAGCCATTTGACATAGATTGCCAAATGTGTATATGCAAGAAAAGCGGTTTTATACCTAAATGTAAAATTGTGAAATTTTTCCAAATGCACTGTCGTTTTGGTTTTATGCCAACTTCTGTAAGATGAAGAAAATTAATTAACTTCAATGTGTTAAGCTAATGATTTAAGGCAACCTGATATGGATTTTTAAATGTGTACATGCAAGAAAATCGGTTTTATACCTAAATGTAAAATTATGGAATTTTTTCCAAATGCACTGCCAATTTGGCTTTATGCCAATTTCGGTAAGATGAAGGAGGTTAAATAACTTTAATATGGGAATTTAATAATTGGAAGCAACTTGATTTGGATTTCTAAATGTGTATTTTTCCAAATGCACTGTTTTTTTGGTTTTATACCAACTTCTGTAAGAGGAAGAAGGTTAATTAACTTTAATATGTGAAGCTAATGATTTGAAGCCATTCGACATATATTGCCAAATGTGTATATGCAAGAAAATCGGTTTTATACCTAAATGTAAAATTGTGGAATTTTTCCAAATGCATTGCCGTTATGGTCTTATGTCAACTTGAGTAAAATGATGAGGGTTAATTAACTTTAATATGTGAATTTAATAATTTGAAGCAAATTGATATTGATTTCTAAATGTGTACATGCAAGAAAGTCGGTTTTATACCTAAAGGTAAAATTCTGGAATTTTCCAAATGCACTGCCGTTTTGGCTTTATGCCAACTTTAGCCAGATGAAGAAAGTTAATTAACTTCAATGTGTTAAGCTAATGATTTGAGGCAACTTGATATGGATTTCTAAATGTGTACATGCAAGAAAATCGGTTTTATACCTAAATGTAAAATTCTGTAATTTTTCCCAATGCACTGTCGTTTTGACTTTATGCCAACTTCTGAAAGATGAAGATGGTTAGTTAACTTTAACAGGTTAAGCTTATGATTTGAATCAACTCGATATGGATTTCGAAATGTGTACATGCAAGAAAATCGGTTTTATACTCAAATGTAAAATTAACCAACTTAATTAAGGTGAAGAAAATGAATTAATTTTAATATGTGAATTTAATAATTTGAAGCAACTTGATATGGATATATAAATGTGTAGTACATGCATGAAAATCGGTTTTATACCTAAATGTAAAATTATGGATTTTTTTCCAAATGCACTGCCGTTATGGTCTTATGTCAACTTGAGTAAGATGATGAGGGTTAATTAACTTTAATATGTTAGGCTAATGAATTGAAGCAACTTGTTATGGATATCTAAATGTGTAGTACATGCAAGAAAATCGGTTTTATACCTAAATGTAAAATTCATGAATTTCTTCCAAATGCGCTGCCGTTTTGGCTTTATGCCAATTTCGGTAAGATGAAGGAGGTAAAATAACTTTAATATGTGAAGCTAATGATTTGAGTCAACTCGATATGGATTTCTAAGTGTGTACATGCAAGAAAATCGGTTTTATACCTAAATGTAAATGTCTGGAATTTTCCAAATGCACTGCCGTTTTGGCTTTATGCGAATTTCGGTAAGATGAAGGAGGTAAAATAACTTTAATATGTGAAGCTAATGATTTGAATCCACTCGATATGGATTGCCAAATGTATACATGCAAGAAAATCGGTTTTATACTTAAATGTAAAATTATGGATTTTTTTCCAAATGCACTGCCGTTGTGGTCTTATGTCAACGTGAGTAAAATGATGAGGGTTAATTAACTTTTTTCCAAATGCTCTGCCTTTATGGTCTTGTGTCAACTTGGGTAAGACTATGAGGGTTTATTAACTTTAATTTGTTAAGCTAATGATTTGAAGCAACTTGGTATGGATTTCTAATTGTGTACATGCAGGAAAATCGGTTTAATACCTAAATGTTAAATTTTTCCAAATGCCCTGCCGTTTTGGCTTTATGCGAAAAAAGTCAGTGAGATGGTGAGGGTTATTTACTTATTTATTTATAATATTTCATATAACAAAAAAGAGTTTTATTATATTAATACATAAACGCAGCACTGGCTACGAGGCCTTCAGCCGCCTTGTAATTATAACTAGGTGAAAAATTCTATTTGCTAAGGGTTAGTAAAGATGTAAGTTGTTAAATATGTTTTAACAAATCGTTGGTTTTTAAGAATCTATATACAATCATAACCATTTTTTTTTTTGAAGGTTCACTTAGTGGTTTTATGAGATCAATGTTGCCAGAGTTGTGGGCTGTTGAGTGAAGCATCGGACAGAGTGTGAGTAAGTGTTTGATAGAAGCGGTGTCATCGCAAAGGGGACAAATGGATGGGCTTTTACCCGATAGTAGGTGGGCGTGTGTTATGATAGTGTGTCCAATCCTTAATCGAGTATATGTCTTCATTGCGCTAGTTGGAACTGTTGACGAGTAGATTATTCTATTTCTGGCTGGGTTTATGACCGCATAGTGATGTTTAAATGTTTCCATTCGCTTGCGTTTTTTTTATGCCTTTTTTGCTTAATAAGGTTAGAAATGTCTTGCTTGGTAGAGACATAGTATGTTAAGGCAGGAGTTCTGGCTACATTTTTCGCAGCGAGGTCTGCAAGTGGTTGCCTGTAATACCAGCATGGCCAGGGATCCACATTACTTGGATTTTCTGAGGGGCACCAATGACCGCGTCCCTGATAACTTCTATTATGGGATTGCGATTGGAAGGAGACGTTATTGCAGACATACACGATTTGCTGTCGGTACAGATGAAAAACTTTCCTTTCGTCTTTTTTGCGTGATTAACTGGATGAAGAATAGTAGCTCCTTCAGCAGTAAATACAGAGCTCGTTGAGGGGAGAAGCCAATTGCAAATAATTTCTCCTGTGACAGTGACAACTGCTAACGAAGTGGAATCGATGGACTTGGAGCCATCCGTAAACAATAACTTCCAGCCATTATTTGTATATTTAGATTCCAGTTCAGCAAAGGTTTGTTGAAAGACTTCGTTTGGTGTGTTTTGCTTCGACAAAAACATAAGCTTATTCTGTAGGATTTTATCATTGATCATACAGGGAGGATGTCGAGAGGTAAATTTGCACGTTGCGTTGTGAGAGCTAATTAACTTTAATTTGTGAAGGTAATGATTTGATTAGGATGGAGTCATGTGTAGAAGTTCACGCAAGTGAGGAAAGTTCTCTGATCGCCATTCACTTGGGAGTGGCCAGAAGCGATTCTTTTACACATGGCTCAAGCAGCTCACTACTTCCGGTCTTTGACCAAGTATCCTCTGGGTAGCCTTAGAACATCCGTTCGAAGGCGAGCTAATGTGAGAAGGCGAAACATTCCCTACATAGGGTTGTGCGCTGGGCTTGGGACCCGCCACGTAAAAAACAATACCAATGAAAAAGTTGAAACAGCCTCGGATGAGAGACCCCCCTTTTGATGACGACCATGGCAAACGGAATAAGGACTACGATTTGAGGGCATGCACCTGGAATGTCCGGATCCTTAATTGGGAAGGTGCCGCTGCCCAACTGGTTGATGTCCTCGCAAAAATAAAGAGTGACATCACCGCCGTCCAAGAAATGCGATGGACGGGACAAGGACAGAGACGAGTAGGTCCTTGTGGCATTTACTACAGTGGCCATATAAAGGAGCGCAAGTTTGGTGTGGGATTCGTGGTGGGAGAGAGACTCCGTCGCCGAGTACTATCATTCACTCCGGTGAATGAACGTTTAGCCACAATCCGCATCAAAGCGAGGCTCTTCAACATATCGCTGATTTGCGCCCACGCCCCGACGGAAGAGAAGGACGATGTGACCAAAGATGCCTTCTATGAGCGCTTGGAGCGCGCTTATGAGAGCTGCCCCCGCCACGATGTCAAAATTGTGCTTGGCGACTTTAACGCCAGGGTGGGCAAAGTAGGTATATTTGGCACTACGGTCGGTAAATTCAGCCTCCACGACGAAACATCCCCAAATGGGTTGAGGCTGATTGACTTCGCCGGGGCCCGAAATATGGTTATCTGTAGTACTAGATTCCAGCATAAGAAGATTCATCAAGCTACCTGGCTGTCTCCGGATCGAAAAACTACCAACCAGATCGATCATGTTGTGATAGATGGAAGACACGTCTCCGGTGTTTTAGATGTGCGTGCGCTCCGAGGTCCTAACATCGACTCGGACCACTATCTTGTTGCAGTTAAAACGCACGCCAACAAACACAAGGAAGGTTCGACGACGAGGAGCTGCAATCACAACAGACAGCCGAACGATTTTCTACTCGGCTTGCACTCCTGCTCTCTGAGAGCACTAGTCAACAACTCGGTATAAGGGAACTGTGGGACGGCATTTCAAATTCCTTACGTACAGCTGCAACCTAAACCATTGGTTTTCGGAAAGTGCAAAAGGACAGCTGGTACGACGAGGAGTGCCGTGTCGCAGCAGAGAGAAAAGAGGCTGCCTAACTCGCAACTTTACGAGAGTTGAAGAGGGAAGCGAGACTCATTTGCAGACAGAAGAAGAAAGAGGCTGAAATGCGTTAGTACGAAGAGCTTGATAAGCTAGCCGACAGGGGTAATGCTCGAAAATTCTACGAAAAAATGCGGCGGTTTACAGAAGGTATCAAGACCGGAGCATACTCTTGTAGAACCCCCAAAGGTGATCTAGTCACTGAAGCCCAGAGCATACTTAAATTATGGAGGGAACACTTCTCCAGCCTGCTGAATGGTAGTGAACGCACAACACCAGGAGAAGGAGAACCCGATTCCCCAATCGATGACGATGGAGCAGACGTTCCAATACCCGACCATGAAGAAGCTCGAATAGCAATTGCCCGCCACAAGAACAACAAAGCAGCAGGGGCCGACGGACTACCGGCCGAGCTATTCAAACACGGCGGCGAAGAGCTAATAGGGAGCCTGCATCAGCTTCTTTGTAAAATATGGTCGGACGAGAGCATGCCCAACGATTGGAATTTAAGTGTGCTATGCCCAATCCATAAAAAAGGAGACCCCACAATCTGCGCCAACTACCGTGGGATTAGGCTCCTCAACATCGCATATAAGGTTCTATCGAGCGTATTGTGTGAAAGATTAAAGCCCACCGTCAACAAACTGATTGGACCTTATCAGTGTGGCTTCAGACCTGGAAAATCAACAACCGACCAGATATTCACCGTGCGCCAAATCTTGGAAAAGACCCGTGAAAGGAGAATCGACACACACCACCTCTTCGTCGATTTCAAAGCTGCTTTCGACAGCACGAAAAGGAGCTGCCTTTATGCCGCGATGTCTGAATTTGGTATCCCCGCAAAACTAATACGGCTGTGTAAACTAACGTTGAACAACACGAAAAGCTCCGTCCGGATCGGGAAGGACCTCTCCGAGCCGTTCGATACCAAACGAGGTTTCAGACAAGGCGACTCCATATCGTGCGACTTCTTCAACCTGCTCCTGGAGAAAATAGTTCGAGCTGCAGAACTAAACAGAGAAGGTACCATCTTCTATAAGAGGGTACAGCTGCTGGCATATGCCGACGAAATTGATATCATCGGCCTCAACACCCGCGCCGTTAGTTCTGCTTTCTCTAGGCTGGACAAGGAAGCACAGAAAATGGGTCTGGTGGTGAACGAGGGCAAAACGAAATATCTCCTGTCATCAAACAAACAGTCGTCGCACTCGCGACTTGGCTCTCACGTCACTGTTGACAGTCATAACTTTGAAGTTGTAGTTAATTTCGTCTATTTAGGAACCAGCATTAACACCACTAATAATGTCAGCCTGGAAATCCAACGCAGGATTGCTCTTGCCAACAGGTGCTACTTCGGACTGAGTAGGCAATTGAAAAGTAAAGTCCTCTCTCGACGAACAAAAACCAAACTCTATAGGTCGCTCATAATTCCCGTCCTGCTATATGGTGCAGAGGCTTGGGCGATGACAGCAACCGATGAGTCGACGTTACGAGTTTTCGAGAGAAAAAATTCTGCGAAAGATTTATTGTCCTTTGCTCATTGGCCACGGCGAATATCGCATCCGATGGAACGATGAGCTGTACGAGATATATGACGACATTGACATAGTTCAGCGAATTAAAAGACAGCGGCTACGCTGGCTAGGTCATGTTGTCTGGATGGACGAAAACACTCCAGCTCTGAAAGTATTCGCCGCAGTACCCGAATGGGAAAGCAGAGGAAGAGGAAGACCTCCACTCCACTGGAAGGACCAAGTGGAGAAGGACCTGGCTTCGCTTGGAATATCCAATTGGCGCCACGCAGCGAAAAGAAGAAACGACTGGCGCGCTGTTGTTAATTCGGCTATAATCGCGTAAGCGGTGTCTACGCCAATTAAGAAGAAGTAGAATGATTTGAAGCAATTCTTTGTGGATTTCTGTATATGTATATGCAAGAAAACCGGTTTTATACCTATATGTAAAATTCTGTAATTTTTCTCAATGCACTGTCGTTTTGACTTAATGCCAACTTCTGTAAGATGAAGAAGTTTAGTTAACTTTAACATGTTAAGTTTATGATTTGAATCAACTCGATATGGATTTCGAAACGTGTACATGCAAGAAAATCGGTTTTATACCTAAATGTAAAATTAACCAACTTAAGTAGGGTGAAGAAAGTTAATTAGTTTTAATATGTGAATTTAATAATTTGAAGCAACTTGATATGGATATCTAAATGTGTAGTACATGCAAGAAAATCTGTGTTATACCTAAATGTAAAATTATGGATTTTTTTTCCAAATGCACTGCCGTTATGGTCTTATGTCAACTTGAGTAAGATGATGAGGGTTAGTTAACTTTAATATGTTAAGCTAACGAATTGAAGCAACTTGATATGGATACCTAAATGTGTAGAACATGTAAGAAAATCGGTATTATAGCTAAATGTAAAATTCTTGAATTTTCCAAATGCACTGCCGTTATGGTCTTATGTCAACTTGAGTAAGATGATGAGGGTTAATCACCTTTGATATGTGAAGCTAATGATTTAGAGCAATTCGGTGTGGATTTCTAAATGTGTATATGCAAGAAAATCGGTTTTATACCTAAATGTAAAATTCTGAAATTTTTCGAAATGCACTGACGTTTTGGCTTTATGCCACCTTCTGTAAGATGGCGAAGGTTAATTAACTTTAACATGTAAAGTTAATGATTTGAATCAACTCGATATGGATTGTTAAATGTTTAATTGCAGGAAATCGGTTTTATACCTAAAGGTAAAATTGTGGAATTTTTTTCCAAATGCCCTGTCGTTTTGGTTTTATGACAACTTCTGTAAGATGAAGAAAGTTAATTATCTTTAATATGTGACGTTATTGAATAAACTCGATATGGATTGCTAAATGTGTACATGCAAGAAAGCCGGTTTTATACCTTAAAGTAAAATTATGGAATTTTTTCCAAATGCACTGCCGTTATGGTCTTATGTCAACTTGAGTAAGATGATGAGGGTTAATTAACTTTAATATGTTAAGCTAATGATTTGAAGCAACTTGATATGGATTTCTAAATGTGTACATGCAAGAAAATCGGTTTTAGACCTAAATGTAAAATTCTGAAATTTTTCCAAATGCACTGCCGTTTTGGCTTTATGCCAACTTGAGTAAGATGGTGAGGGTTAATTTACTTTAATATGTTAAGCTAATGATTTGAGGCAACCTAATATTGACTTCTAAATATGTACATTCAGGAATATCGGTTCTATACCTAAACGTTAAATTCTGGAATTTTCCAAATGCACTGCCGTTTTGGCTTTATGCCAACTTCTGTAAGAAGAAGAAGGTTAAATAACTTGAATATGTGAAGCTAATGATTTGAAGCCATTCGACATATATTGCCAAACGTGTATATGCAAGAAAATCGGTTTTATACCTAAATGTAAAATTGTGGAATTTTTCCAAATGCATTGCCTTTATGGTCTTATGTCAACTGGAGTAAATGATGAGGGTTAATAAACTTTAATATGTGAATTTAATAATTTAAAGCAAATTGATATTGATTTCCATATGTGTACATGCAAGTTATGTGTATTAAAACAACCGATTCCGATGAGTGATCAAAACTTAATGATTTATTGTAATAAGAATAAAAAGCTTAAAGAAAATAGGAAAATGTTGTCGGCAACTTAAGTGTAACATAATATACAATGTTTATAAACATAATTTTTGTAGACATGTTTACATACATAATTTCTCCATCGCCTAAATTTAAAACTCTCCTGAGTTTAATACTTATTTTAAATAAATTAAATGAGATTTTGATGTTTTCCTTCAAATTTCAGTTGTCTTTTTATGTTTGAACTATGAACATTTTGTAAATTATTAAATCTAAACTTAGGTTCATTTTTATGTCGTAAAGATTTATAGTTTTTGATATATCCTTCTTTCCTATTATCCATAAATATTTCTCTATTTTTATTTCTTTTTTTAAGATAATTTGTTTTAAATTTTAAAATACTTTCATAAATAATTTTTTTATTACAATTCCCATATTCAACATCGATTGGTTTATATCTTGTAACAGAATGATAGCTATTATTATAAAATTCTACAGCCTTACTCATTTTATCTTTTATGCTTAATTCTTTGTTTTCAATATACAAAACTCTTATTTTTTCCGTTAATGTACTATGGAGTCGCTCAATGTCACTATTGCCTGTGTGGTTATTTGGCTTAACAAAATGTAAATCTATGTTTTCGGTTTTAAGAAAATCTTTTATATTAACGCTTTTGAACTCATTATCAGTTATAATTTTATAAAAATTTCCTCTTTGGGATTTGTAATGTCGTAATTTTTCGATTATCGTTTGATTATTACGATCTTCCAGATAAAAAGCTGTTGCAAATTTCGAAAAACGGTCTATAAAGGTTAAGAAATTGCATTTGGAATTTGTATACACATCCATATGTACTATTTGCTTTGTGTCCGTCGGAATATCTGTAAATTTAAAGTTTTCTTTAATAGGGTTGCGATCGTATTTACATCTGCTACAAATATCGCAATTATTTATAAACTTCTGTATGCATTCTTTGAGTTTAGGGAAATATATCAACCGTTTTAAACCTTCATAATTTTCGTTTATGCCTGCATGTCCCGTTTCATTCTTATGGTATCTTTGGATCTCTCTATAAACTTGGTCTTCACTTTCTATTTCTTTTGCATTGTACGAACATCTTACAAATTTCACATTTCCGTTCCCTTCGAATAAGTCTATTATTTTTTGTTGTAAAATATTGTATTTATGATCGTCTAATGCAGTAAATATACCTACTTTTCCAGTACCTATATGTTCTGTTAATAAATGTTCGAAATTTGTTTCTAAGTCAGCTGAATTAATAAATATTTTCTTTTTGTTATGCTTATATTCAAAGTCTTTGATTTTATCATCTGTAAGAATTATTTGCGTTTTAAAACGATTAACAACTGTGTTAAGAATGCCAATATGATTATGAGTATCTTCTTCCTGAGAATGTCTCGTCTCATGATCATCGGTATTATTATATAGAGAATCGGCTTGTTCAGTTGATGAGTTAAGTGTATGTATTTCATCGCATCTAATTCTACTCAAAAGGTCTGCAACATGATTATCTTGACCCTTTATGTAGTTAATGTTAATATTAAATTCACTAAGTTTAATGAGCCATCTATACAATCTCGGATTTAGATCTTTTACATGTGATTTAACAAAAAGCCATCGCAGTGGTTGATGGTCAGAAAGAATGTCAAATTTAACACCAAATAAATAAGGTCGAAAGTAACCAGTAGCCCAAACAATTGCTAATAACTCTTTTTCAGTGGCAGAATAATTTTTTCATGGTCATTTAGGGTTCTACAAATGAAGCAAATTGGATGATTGTCTTTGCTGCAAAACTGCACCCAGGGCATAGTTGCTAGCGTCTGTTATCAGTTGAAAACGTTTTTAAAGTCGGGGTACTTGAGTACGGGAGCTTCAGTTATTATTGTTTTAAGTTTTTCGAAAGCAGTGATGAAATTGGGATCATTAGGATTGACTTTAGCATTCTTTTTTAAAAACTTTATTAGTGGATAAGCTACCTTTGAGTAGTCGCGAATAAATTTTCTGTAATATCCGGTAACACTTAGAAACGATTTGATCTGCTTCACATTTTTGGGTAGTTGCAGCTTTAAAATGCAATCAACTTTTGCCGGATTGGGTTTCACTCCTTCTGGGGTGAGTATGTGGCCTAAAAAAGGAGTTTCTTTTGCGAAAAATTTGCACTTATTAATTTGAATTTTTAAGTTTGAATATCTTAATTTGTTAAGAATATGCTTAATGTCGACGACATGCTCTTGTAAACTTGTGGAGAAAATTAAAATATCGTCAAGGTAGACGACGCATCTTTTATTAATATCGTTTTTCAAAACTGTATTAATTAGACGCTGAAATGTGGCCGGTGCATTTTTGAGCCCAAAGGCATTCGCGTAAATTCGTAGTGACCATGTGGGGTGGAAAATGCCGTTTTCGACCGGTCTTCCTCTTTAACGAGGATTTGGTGAAAACCCTTTGCCAAATCTATCGTGGAGAAATATTGAGCTCGGCCTAGTTTATCTAATATACTTTCAATATTAGGAATAGGGAATTTGTCTTCTACTGTTATTTGATTTAACTTTCGGTAATCTATTACTATTCTCCACTTATCCACCCCTGAACTATCCTTTTTTTTGGGCACTATCCACAAAGGTGCATTATAAGGTGATGCACTTTCCCTAATGATGCCTTGACGTAGCATGTCGTCTATCTGTCTATAAATTTCCTTCTCGTGTACATGGGGGTATCTGTACATTTTACAGTAAACTGGTTTTTCAGACACGGTTTTAATTTCGTGCTCTACACAATTAGTATTACTTAATATTTCACCCTCCATAAAAATTAAATCTTGGAAATCGTTAAGAATGGTCTTTAGTGCAGCTGACTCCTCGATATTTAGGTCACTAAACAGGTTATCCATTACATTTTTCCCTAGGCTTGTTGGCTCTAATTGGTAAATTTCGTGCCTATTGTATGGAAAATTAGGAAGAAATTTTAATACACTATGGTTAATAATAACTACTTCTTTACTCATATCAATTACGGCTTGAAGAGGTTTTAATATATTTTGCCCTATTATTGCGTCGAATTGTTTATCTCTAAAATCTGTTAATTTCCATGACATAGTGGCATTTTCGTTGAACTCAGTTGGTAAGTCGGTTATGATTTCATGATAAATATTTGATTTTGAATTAAGAGAAGAAAATAAAATTGGGTTATGTAAAGGTATTCTTTCATATTGCAACAATTTGTCTTTGTTTAAAAGAGAAGTTGTGGATCCGGTATCAACTAAAGCAATTAATTTATCATGCTTAATTGTAATCTCAATTAAGGGAAGTGTCGTTTTGAGGCAATTGTATGAAAATTTATTTCGTGATCATTTTCGTTATATTGAAAGTTGCTATGATTAGAATATTGTTGATAATTGTTGAAACGTTCAAATCCTTCTACATTTGTTCCTTGATCAAAATTAGCATCTGCGGATATTTACCTGTACGTGATCTACATCCATTTTCGATAGCGTACTACTTTGTGGTAACGCAAAGTTACGGTTTCTAAAACTATTGTTATAACTTCTGTTTGCTGCAATTATATTTGAATTTGGTTGCTCAAATTTATTTTGTCTTACAAATTGTTTCGTTTGGTTGTGATTACGATTAAAACTTCCATTTCTACTATAGTTCGCGAAGTTGTTGTTATTTTGGTAAGTATGATATGGTCTTTCGTTTCTATTATATGTAGGCTTATTTTCTATGATATGATTTCTAATAAGTCCTTCTGTTTCTAATAAATTATAAGCATCTCTTAAAGAGTTAATACCTTTATTAATGATGACTGAAGCCAAATTAACATCAATATTGTTTAAAAATGTTCTTAATATAGTTTTTTCAACATTTTTGGGCTAAATTCAATAGGCTTTTCGTCATCATACTCGAATTTCTCATTTAGTTTGCATAAAATATCTCTTAAAGCTAACAATATCATTTTTATTTACTAGCATAAATGCCTCTTGAAGCAACTGGTTATAAGATTTTTTTATACCAAAGTTTCGTATAAGAATATCTCTTACTTCTATCCATGTTGGTGAGGGGCCAAGAGTTCGAACGACGTGCAAAGCTTCACCTTGAATCTTATTGATTATAATACGATGAAACACGTAGGTTTTCTCTGGCGAATCCGTTGGAAAAAACGTTAAGACCATGTCCACTTCTCTTAAGGACGAAGTAAGAGCGCATGAGTTGTCACCTTTATACTCGCGAATGCAATGTGCATCTTTAATTATCTCATTTAATGTAAATGTTAAAGCACCGTTGCTCGTTGCCATGGTAAATTTTGTCAGTTCAATTGTTCTTTATATATTATTTTACGCTTTGTTTATTCGCTCTCCAATGTTTTTTTTTTGCCCCCACAAAACCGGAAATATTTGTGTACATAGGTTTCACAAAAATAAGTTTTGGCGGGAAATCGGTGGCTTCTTTTAAGCTGGTTTTACCGATACTTGATTACGGAACTCTTTTAGTTTAATTTATTCTATTGTATTTTTATTATTATTTTAATTTTTATTTTTATTTTAATTTTATATTAAATTTATTTCATTTTGTTTTATTCCTTTTTTATTTCTCTGGTTTCACATTTTCACACTGGATGGAAATGACCAAAAAAGTCACGTTCTAGTGTTTTTTTTTTCTGAGCGATAAAATTCAATAGTTTTTCTTTACTTTTAAATCCACACACTTTATTGTTTTTTCTTTAATAGCTAGTCTCACTTATATATAACAATTAGTCATACACTTGTAAATATATTTAAATATATTTTTGTGATTATTTTCTTTTTAGGTTCTTTTTTTTTTTGACTGCGCCAGTTATGTGTATTAAAACAACCGCACGAAAGTCGGTTTTATACCTAAAGGTAAAATTCTGGAATTTTCCATATGCACTGCCGTTTTGGCTTTATGCCAACTTCTGTAAGATGAAGAAAGTTATTTAGCTTCAATGTGTTAAGCTAATGATTTGAGGCAAACTGATATGGATTTTTAAATGTGTACATGCAAGAAAATCGGTTTTATACCTAAATGTAAAATTGTGGAATTTTTTCCAAATGCACTGCCATTTTGGCTTTATGCAAATTTCGGTAAGATGAAGGAGGTTAAATAACTTTAATATGTGAAGCTAATGATTTGAATCAACTCGATATGGATTTCTAAGTGTGTACATGCAAGAAAGTCAGTTTTATACCTAAATGTAAATTCTGGAATTTTCCAAATGCACTGCCGTTTTGGCTTTATGCCAACTTCTGTAAGATGAAGAAGGTTAGTTAACTTTAATATATGAAGCTAATGATTTGAAGCATTTGGCATAGATTGCCAAATGTGTATATGCAAGAAAATCGGTTTATACCTAAATGTAAAATTATGGAATTTTTCCAAATGCACTGCCGTTTTGACTTTATGCGAACTTCTGTAAGATGACGAAGGTTAATTAACTTGAATATGTGACATTAATGATTTGAATCAACTTCATATGGTTTGTTAAATGTTTAAATGCAGGAAAATCGGTTTTATACCTAAATGTAAAATTCTGGAATTTTTCCAAATGCACTGTCGTTTTGGCTTTATGCCAACTTCTGTAAGATGAAGAAAGTTAATTAACTTTAATGTGTGAAGCTAATGATTTGAAGCAATTTGATATGGATTTCTAAATGTGTACATGCAAGAAAATCGGTTTTATACCTAAATGTAAAATTATGGAATTTTTCCAAATGCACTGTCGTTTTGGTTTTATGCCAACTTCTGTAAGATGAAGAAAATTAATTAACTTCAATGTATTAAGCTAATGATTAAAGGCACACTGATATGGATTTTTAAATGTGTACATGCAAGAAAATCGGTTTTATACCTAAATGTAAAATTATGGAATTTTTTCCAAATGCACTGCCAATTTGGCTTTATGCCAATTTCGGTAAGATGAAGAAGGTTAAATAACTTTAATATGTGAAGCTAATGATTTGAATCAACTCGATATGGATTTCTAAGTGTGTACATGCAAGAAAGTCAGTTTTATACCTAAATGTAAAATTCTGGAATTTTCCAAATGCACTGCCGTTTTGGCTTTGTGCCAATTTCGGTAAGATGAAGAAGGTTAATTAACTTTAATATGTGAAGCTAATGATTTGAGGCAACTTGATATGGATTTCTAAATATGTGCATGCAAGAAAATCGGTTTTATACCTAAATGTAAATGTCTGGAATTTTCCAAATGCACTGCCGTTTTGGCTTTATGCCATCTTCTGTAAGATGAAGAAGGTTAATTAACTTTAATATGTGAAGCTACTGATTTGAAGCCATTCGACATATATTGCCAAATGTGTATATGCAAGAAAATCGGTTTTATACCTAAATGTAAAATTGTGGAATTTTTCCAAATGCATTGCCGTTATGGTCTTATGCCAATTCTGTAAGATGAAGAAGGTTATTTAACTTTAATATGTGAAGCTAATAATTTGAAGCAACTTGATATGGATTTCTAATGTGTACATGCAAGAAAATCGGTTTTATACCTAAAGGTAAAATTCTGGAATTTTCCAAATGCACTGCCGTTTTGGCTTTATGCCAACTTCTGTAAGATGAAGAAGGTTAATTAACTTCAATGTGTTAAGCTAATGATTTGAGGCAAACTGATATGGATTTTTAAATGTGTGCATGCAAGAAAATCGGTTTTATACCTAAATGTAAAATTATGGAATTTCTTCCAAATGCGGTGCCGTTTTGGCTTTTTGCCAATTTCGGTAAGATGAAGGAGGTTAAATAACTTTAATATGTGAAGCTAATGATTTGAATCAACTTGATATGGATTTCTAAATGTGAACATGCCAGAAAGTCGGTTTTATACCTAAATGTAAAATTATGGAATTTTTCCAAATGCACTGCCGTTTTGGCTTTATGCCAATTTCTGTAAGATGAAGAAAGTTAATTAACTTTGATATGTAAATTTAATAATTTGAAGCAACTTGATATGGATTTCTAAATGTGTACATGCCAAAAGTCGGTTTTATACCTAAATGTAAAATTATGAAATTTTTCCAAATGCATGCCGTTTTGGCTTTATGCCAACTTAAGTAAGATGAAGATAGTTAATTAACTTTAATGTGTGAAGCTAATGATTTAAGGCAACCTGATATGGATTTCTAAATGTGTACATGCAAATAAGTCGGTTTTATACCTAAATGTAAAATTATGGAATTTTTTCCAAATGCACTACCGTTTTGGCTTTATGCAAACTTCTGTAAGATGAAGAAGATTAATTAACTTTAATATGTGAAGCTAATGATTTGAATAAACTTGATATGGATTTCTAAATGTGCACATGCAACAAAGTCGGTTTTATACCTAAATGTAAAATTCTGGAATTTTCCAAATGCACTGCCGTTTTGGCTTTATGCCAACTTCAGTAAGATGAAGAAGGTTAATTAACTTTAAAATATGAAGCTAATGATTTGAAGCCATTCAGCATATATTGCCAAATGTGTATATGCAAGAAAATCGGTTTTATACCTAAATGTAAAATTCTGGAATTTTCCAAATGCACTGCCGTTTTGGCTTTATGCCAATTTCGGTAAGATGAAGGAGGTTAAATAACTTTAATATGTGAAGCTAATGATTTGAATCAACTTGATATGGCTTGCCAAATGTATACATGCAAGAAAATCGGTTTTATAGATACAAATGTAAAATTATGGAATTTTTTTCAAATGCACTGCCGTTTTAGCTGCTTAAGTAAGATGATGAGCGTTGATTAACCTTAATATGTGAAGCTAATGATTTGAAGCAACTTGATATGGATTTCTAAATGTGTATATGCAAGAAAATCGGTTTTATACCTAAATGTAAAATTGTGGAATTTTTTCCAAATGCACTGCCGTTATGACTTTATGCCAACTTTAGTAAGATGAAGAAGGTTAATTAACTTTAATATGTGAAGCTAATGATTTGAAGCAACTTCGTATGGATTTCTAAATGTGTACATGCATGAAAGTCGGTTTTATACCTAAATGCAAAATTGTGGAATTTTCCAAATGCACTGCCGTTTTGGCTTTATGTCAACTTAGTAAGATGAAAAAGAATTAACTTTAATGTGTGAATTTAATAATTTGAAGCAACTTTATATGTATTTCTAAAAGTGTATATGCAAGAAAAGCGGTTTTATACCTAAATGTAAAATTGTGGAATTTTCCAAATGCACTGTCGTTTTGTTTTATGCCAACTTCTGTAAGATGAAGAAAGTTAATTATCTTTAATATGTGACGTTAATGATTTGAATCAACTCGATATGGATTGCTAAATGTGTACATGCAAGAAAGCCGGTTTTATACCTAAAAGTAAAATTATGGATTTTTTCCAAATGCACTGCCGTTATAGTCTTATGTCAACTTGAGTAAGATGATGAGGGTAAATTAACTTTTATATGTTAAGCTAATGATTTTAAGCAACTTGATATGGATTTCTAAATGTGTACATGCAAGAAAATCGGTTTTATACCTAAATGTAAAATTATGGATTTTTTTCCAAATGCACTGCCGTTATGGCTTTATGTCAACTTGAGTAAGATGATGAGGGTTAATTAACTTTAATATGTTAAGCTAATGATTTGAAGCAACTTAATATGGATTTCTAAATGTGTACATGCAAGAAAGTCGGTTTTATACCTAAATGTAAAATTATGGAATTTTTCCAAATGCACTGCCGTTATGGCTTTATGTCAACTTGAATAAGATGATGAGGGTTAATTAACTTTAATATGTAAAGTTAATGATTTGAAAAAACTTGATATGGATTTCTAAATGTATATGCAAAGAAATCGGTTTTATACCTAAATGTAAAATTGTAGAATTTTTCCAAATGCACTGCCGTTATGGTTTTATGTCAACTTGAGTAAAATGATGAGGGTTAATTAACTTTAATATATAAAGTTAATGATTTGAAGCAGCTTCATACCCACTCGAAGTGTTACCTATTCAAACGACTATAATTTTTTAGTTTGATAATATTTTTATTGATTCCAATGACAAAAATGTATGAAAATAATCAAAAATTTAGAATCCATTCACTTTAGCTCGATATGGCCACCTTTTGCCTTGACTATGGCCCTCAAACGGTCAAAAAACGAGTTACATGCTGCACGAATGTGAGCTTGTGGTATTTTGGCCCATTCACGTACAATCTCTTTCTTGAGCGCATCCATACTGGGGTATTTTTTAGTCCGCACCTTGCTCTCTAAAATGGACCAGATGGAAAAGCCCATCGGATTTGCGTCTGGTGAATTCGAAAGCCATTGTGTCGACGAAATGAAGCGTGGAACATGATTTTTTAACCACTCTTGGTTAATTCTCGCTTTATGTGACGGCGCCGAGTCTTGTTGGAACGTCCATTCTTTCCGGCCGAAGTGTTTACGTGCCCACGGCTCTAAAGCACCTTCCAAAATATTTTCACGATAATAAGTCGCATTTACTTTGACACCAGGCTCGATGAAAACGACTGGAGAGCGCCCATCAGCGGTCACGGCAGCCCATACCATCACTTGCGATGGGAAATTACTTTAATATGTGGCCATTCGTAGGCTTAAATTCTCGTACGTGCGTTCGGTCAAGTAAACACGGTCATTTTGAGAGTTTATGAATTGCTCAATAGGGAAATTCTTCTCATCCGAAAACACAATGTTCGGAAATTCGCCACGTTCGTGCAAGTGTAACAACTCCATCGCTCTTTCGAGTCTAACTTTTTTTGCTGCGGTGTAAGATTGTGTCCTTTTTGGAACTTGTAAGGCTTGACCTTTAGCTCATTTTTCAACAGTCGTTGCATTGAACTTTGCGAAATTTTCAGCTCTTTAGCCATTTGATTGCCACTTCGACGTGGATTTCGTTCAAGTCGAGCCTTCACTTTTCGAATCATCTCAGGTGATGTTGCTGTTTTCTTATGACCACCTCCATGGCGTTTTGCGATGCTGCCAGTATCATTGTAACGATTTATAGTGCGATACACAAACATTTTGTTCACTTCGAGATGTTTTAGCTGACGAACAATTGCTGCTTGTGATTTTCCAGCCAAATATAAAGCAATCACACTATTACGTTTAAATTCCATCACGTATAACTTTTTTTTCACACGACACAGACTAAAATGTTTTTGTACGCTTGTAAACAATGGAATGATTTGTTATTGGTGTAAATTTAAGCACGCTGTCATTAATAGTGTGGTAGTTATAGCAGTTTGAATTTGCTAACACTTCGAGTGGGTAACCCTGTATTTCTAAATGTGTACATGCAAGAAAATCGATTTTATTACTAAATGTAAAATTATGGATTTTTTTCCAAATGCACTGCCGTTATGGTCTTATGTCAACTTGAGTAAAATGATGAGGGTTAATCAACTTTAATATGTTAAGCTAATGATTTGAAGCAACTTGATATAGATTGCTAAATGTTCAAATGCAGGAAAATCGATTTTATACCTAAATGAAAAATTGTGGAATTTTTCCAAATTCACTGCCGTTTAGGCTTTATTCGAACTTCTGTAAGATGGCGAAGGTTAATTAACTTTAACATGTAAAGTTAATGATTTGAGGCAACTTCATATGTGTTTCTAAATGTGTACATCCAAGAAAATCGGTTTTATATTAAACGTAAAATTGTAGAATTTTTTCCAAATGCACTGTCGGATTGGTTTTATGTCAACTTGAGTAAAATGATGAGGGTTAATTAACTTTAATATGTTAAGCTAATGATTTGAAGCAACTTAATATGGATTTCTAAATGTGTACATGCAGGAAAATCGGTTTTATACCTAAATGTAAAATTCTGAAATTTTTCAAATGCACTGCCGTTTTGGCTTTATGCCATCTTCTGTAAGATGAAGAAGGTTAATTAACTTTAATATGTGAAGCTAATGATTTGAAACCATTCGACATAGATAGCCAAATGTGTATATGGAAGAAAAATAGTTTTTTACCTTAATGTGAAATTGTGGAATTTTTCCAAATGCGCTGCAGTTTTGGCTTTATGCCAACTTCTGTAAGATGACGAAGGTTAATTAACTTGAATAAGTGAGGTTAATGATTTCAATCAACTCGATATGGATTGCTAAAAGTTTAAATGCAGAAAAATCAGTTTTATACCTAAACGTAAAATTATAGAATTTTTCCAAATGCACTCTCGGTTTGGTTTTATGCCAACTTCGGTAAGATGAAGAAAGTTCATTAACTTTAATATGTTAAGCTAATGATTTGAGGCAACCTGTTATGAATTTCTAAATGTGTATATGCAAGAAAATCGGTTTTTTACCTAAATGTAAAATTGTGAAATTTTTTAAATGCACTGTCGTTTTGGCTTTATGCCAACTTCAGTAAGATGAAGAAGGTTAGTTAACTTTAACATATGAAACTAATGTTTTGAAGCCATTTGACATAGATTGCCAAATGTGTATATGCAAGAAAAGCGGTTTTATACCTAAATGTAAATTATGAAATTTTTCCAAATGCACTGCCGTTATGGTCTTATGTCAACTTGAGTAAGATGATGAGGGTTAATCACCTTTGATATGTGAAGCTAATGATTTAAAGCAATTCGGTGTGGATTTCTAAATGTGTATATGCAAGAAAATCGGTTTTATACCTAAATGTAAAATTCTGAAATTTTTTTTCGAAATGCACTGCCGTTTTGGCTTTATGCCACCTTCTGTAAGATGGCGAAGGTTAATTAACTTTAACATGTAAAGTTAATGATTTGAATCAACTCGATATGGATTGCTAAATGTTTAATTGCAGGAAAATCGGTTTTATACCTAAATGTAAAATAGTGGAAATTTTTCCCAATGCACTGCCGTTTTGGTTTTATGCCAATTTCGGTAAGATGAAGGAGGTTAAATAACTTTAATATGTGAAGCTAATGATTTGAATCAACTCGATATGGATTTCTAAGTGTGTACATGCAAGAAAGTCAGTTTTATACCGAAACGTCAAATTCTGGAGTTTTCCAAATGCACTGCCGTTTTGGCTTTATGCCAACTTCTGTAAGATGAAGAAGGTTAATTAACTTTAATATGTGAAGCTTATAATTTGAAGCCATTCGACATATATTGCCAAATGTGTATGTATATGCAAGAAAATCGGTTTTCTACCTAAATGTAAAATTGTAGAATTTTTTACCACATGCACTGCCGTTTTGGCTTTATGCCAATTTCGGTAAGATGAAGGAGGTTAAATAACTTTAATATGTGAAGCTAATGATTTGAATCCACTCGATATGGATTGCCAAATGTACACAAGTTAATACCACCAGTTCATATTACATGAACATATTCTTTATCTGTCATAAATATGTAACATGACACTTACGACCCATACGGTCCGTATTGAAACATTATATGTACTTTCCTATTACTGTCCGCCTTAGGTGGTCCCAAAATGTAATTCATAGATTGTAACATGAATCTTTCCACTTGTAACATATGTCCTATCTCAAGTGGATTGTAGAAATAGTTCCTAGAATGTAAGATTAATATTTGTATCTAGGCTTAAGCAAAATATTGTATTTAAGAAAAGATAATAAAGAAAACGAGGCAGTTGCCCGTAGTTGCCCACGAGAACTAAACGGAGTTTTTAATTGGCGATCCTGCCAGGAGAATCGTGAAACTCCTGTTGGACCAAAACCAAAAAAAAAAATACAAAAATTACTAGTGTGCTACTCAAAGCGTACGGTAGCAATTAGAAACGCGCTTAGCAATTAACACCAAAGTAAAAAAGTTTAAAAAAACACTAAGTCCAAAAAGAGACACATAAGCAAAAAAATCTCAGCGCCACTTAGAAAAATATTGAAAAAATTTCGAGTGTGTGTTTGTGCCACCAATTGCCAATCGAACGCGCCTTGTCGAAGCGGATTACGGGCAAATAATAAGCAAACGTACGCGTTACAAAAAAAACAAAAACAAGTAAGGAAGGGCTAAGTTCGGGTGTCACCGAACATTTTATACTCTCGCACGATAAAGTGATAATCGAGATTTCATTATCAGTCATTTACATATTTTTCAAATACCGTATTTGTGTAAAGATTAATTCCGCTATCATCATTGGTTTCTAATGTATATATTATACAGAGAAGGCATCAGATGGAATTCAAAATAGCGTTATATTGGAAGAAGCCGTGTTTGTGGACCGATTTCACCCATATTTTGTACGTATCATCAGGGTGTTAAGAAAATATAACGTGCCGAATTTCATTGAAATCGGTTGAGTAGTTCCCGAGATATGGTTTTTGGTCCATAAGTGGGCGACGCCAAGCCCATTTTCAATTTTTAAAAAAGCCTGGGTGTAGCTTCCTTCTGCCATTTCTTCCGTAAAATTTAGTGTTTCTGACGTTTTTTGTTAGTCGGTTAACACACTTTTAGTGATTTTCAACATAACCTTTGTATGGGAGGTGGGCGAGGTTATTATCCGATTTCTTCCATTTTTGAACTGTATATGGAAATGCCTGAAGGAAACGACTCTGTAGAATTTGGTTGACATACCTATAGTAGTTTCCGAGATATGTACCAAAAACTTAGTAGGGGGCGGGGCCACGCCCACTTTTCCAAAAAAATTACGTCGAAATATGCCCCTCCTTAATGCGATCCTTTGTGCCAAATTTCACTTTAATATCTTTATTTATGGCTTAGTTATGACACTTTATAGGTTTTAGGTTTTCGCCATTTTGTGGGCGTGGCAGTGGGCCGATTTTGCCCATCTTCGAACTTAACCTTCTTATGGAGCCAAGAAATAAGTGTACCAAGTTTCATCATGATATCTCAATTTTTACTCAAGTTACAGCTTGCACGGACGGACGGACAGACGGACGGACAGACGGACGGACGGACAGACAGACATCCGGATTTAAACTCTACTCGTCACCCTGATCAATTTGGTATATATAACTCTATATCTGACTATTTTAGTTTTAGGACTTACAAACAACCGTTATGTGAACAAAACTATAATACTCTCCTTAGCAACTTTGTTGCGAGAGTATAAACATAAAAATTTTAAAACAAAAAACTCCATCAGCGAATATAAAGTGATTTCAAAGTTTGAATTGAAAGAAAAACTGAAAGTGAACATTTGTGAAAATTAAAAAAAAAAAAATAAAAGAAAGTGTGATCCATACTACAGACTACAACAGCAAATATAAAGTGATTTCAAAGTTTGAATTGAAAAAAAACTGAAAGACCATAAGACATCGACACAAAAAACGCTGAGAGCCCCTCATAAAAAACAAAAGAATCAAAAAAATTTCTGTAAATCAGAAATTTCGCCAAAAACATCGTACTTCATCTAAACATCGCGCAACCAACCGCCAAAATTCTACTCAAAAAGCAACAGTAGCAACAGCAACAGTAACAACAGCAGCAGTAGCAACAACAACATAAAATTAGTTGTAAGTAAAGCCTATATTTATTAATTAAATGGGAATTAATCCCACTAATATTAAGTATGAAAAATTGTTTCACTGTGAGTATCGCAAACCCGATAATCATGACACTCACAAGTGCCCTTATTTAAAGATAAAAAACAAAAAAAAATCTTATCTTAACAAGATACATTATATTAGTATATCAAATATATACAAATTATATTAAATTAAATCTAAAAAATTTTAAATGAAGGCTCGGCCAGCCAAATAATAAAATATTTTTAAAACCGCGATTCACTACCGCAAGGGGGACCCTCCGGTTTATAATATAAACTCAATTCTGCGAATCTGAACTCCAGACCCTCCAGAATAAAAGAGTATCTTTTCCCAGAAAAGATCAAAACAAATATTTAAATACAGACAGGCGACAAAATATATGCCATTTAAATATTTTTAAAAGGAAGTTATTACAATAGATTTATGCAAAAAGAAATATAACTATTATATACATATTTTTGTGAGTATTACTATATATGCTACTTCATGAAACTCCCAAATATATAAAAAAAAAAGGCAAACCCGAAAAATAACGATTATAAAAAAGAAGCGATAGGAATAAAGAATTTTTAAGCGAACAAGATAATTTTACAATTTTTCAAAATGGCAGTCAATAATTTTACTGTAGACGATATAGCTAGATTAATAGCTACAGAAACCGCAAATTCTCCGGAAAATCTTATGTCAGCTGGAGAGAAGCTGCAAAGAATTCGATGAGCCTATATATTGAAGGTAGTAGAAGGTATTTTGGAGCACTAACTCTTCTCCGAAATAAGATTGTAGGTAATGCCAATGATATGTGAACTAATCATGGCACAGTTTTGAATTTAGAAGCAATATTTGCAAGATTAGATTTTGCTTACGCCGACAGACGACCAATTCACGTAATTGATCAAGAGATGAGCGTTATGAGACAAGGATCGACATCCTTGATTGATTATTATAATGAAGTCAATCAGAAATTGACATTACTAATAAATAAAACTATAATGACGCACGGCACCAATTCAGATATTACAAAACAATTAAATATCAAGGATCGAGAAACCGCGTTAAGAACTTTTATAACTGGCTTAAATTACCCTCTAAACCAAATACTATTTACATTAACACCTACCGATTTGCCAAATGCACTTGCTAAAGCACAAGAACTTCATTCAAATCAAATACGATCGCAATTTGCTTTGCAATTTAATAAAAACAACCATGAAATTGGTTCACGAAACCAGCTTCAAGCTAACCGAAGATATTCGAACATTCAGAATAACTTAAGGAACCAAACAAATAATAATTCATACCAAATTTATGCCAATCACCCAGAACCTATGGAAGTGGATCAATCAATCCAAGTAACAAATAAAACCAATCATGTGCAAAGAAACCAACAACATGTTAGGAGTAACAGGTATAATTGGCAAACCAATTATCAGCCAACAAATATACCAAAAAGGTCAATTGAAAGTGCACAAATAAGCACACAACCTCAACCAAAAATTCAACGAATTAATAATATTGGTGAGAACCATTTTTAAGGGTAAACTCCGATTTGCCTTATGTAATTAAAACCGATACAAGAACTGGGAAAATCTTTAGAATTCTCATAGATGCGTGGGCAAATAGCTCATATATAGGGGCTGGAATTTATAATAAATAAAAAAAACATTTTAGTAATTAAGAAGAAGGTTAGAACCATTCATGGATCGACCATAATAAAACATTTTCATAATATCAATCTGTTTGGTATACAGGAACATTTTTATGAAATTAACAATTTAGAGAGCGATCTTTTAATTGGAATTAGTTTCCTAAATAAAATCGGAGCGACAATTGATATTCCGCATAGAAAATTGATTTATGGGAATAATAAAACAGAGAAAATAAATTTTCTCAATGATTTAATTATACTAAACCCCTTGGGACAGAAAAGTCCTGAGGCACCCGTCAATGATAATATTAGCAAAAATGATACTAAGGATAGAAAAATTAATGAAGCAAATGCTCACAACATTTTAAAAATAAATAATGTTGAAATTTCTAACGAAGTTGCTGATACGTATAACTATAATAATAATGAAACGAAAGATATCAACATTCCATTGCTAAGAGAGGATGTTATTAAAATAATAAATAAAGCTCATCAAAACGTGAACATGGATTTACCGTTTAGAACAGATATTAACGCAGAAATTAGAACTGAGGATGACAAACCTATATGGTCCAAACAATATCCTTATTCTATATCTGCAAATAACTTTGTTAATAAGGAAATCGAAAGTTTACTCGCAAAAGGGATTATACGACATAGTAAAAGCCCGTATAATTCTCCCGTTTGGGTCGTTCCAAAAAAAGGAATAAATGAAGATAGTAGTCCGAAATTAAGACTGGTCATCGACTTTAAAAAAATTAATGAAAAAACAATAACCGACAGGTACCCAATGCCTAATCCCGAGGTAATACTTTTTAATTTGGGAGAATCAAAATACTTTTCCACAATAGATTTAGAGTCTAGATTTCATCAGATATTGATGAAAGAAAACGATATAGAAAAAACAGCATTTTCTGTAAATAACGGAAAATATGAATACCTAAGAATGCCATTTGGACTTAAAAATGCCCCAAGTATATTTCAGAGAGCAATGAATAATATTTTACATGAATTTATATAAAAATTTTGTCACGTATATGTTGACGACATAATAGTATATTCAAAAACTCTAAAGGAACATATATCTCACTTGAAATGAAAATATCTATAGAAAAATCAAAATTTATAGAAACCGAGGTTGAATTTTAAGGATACGTTGTATCCCATAAAGTTATAAAAACTGATCCCAAAAAAGTCGAAACAATAAAAAATTACCCATATCCCAAGACGTTACGACAACTTAGAGGATTTTTAGGATTAACGGGATACCATAGGAAATTTATAGGAAATTATGCAACAATAGCTAAACCACTAACAAAACACTTAAAGGGAGAAAATGGTAAAATATCGCAGTATATGTCCAAAAAACAATTATTAATCTTGATCAAGAAGGAATTGTTGCTTGTGAAACCTTAAAAAGAGCGTTACAAGAACAAGTTGAATTAGCTCAACCAAACTTTGATAAAAAATTAATTTTGACTACTGACGCATCTAATGTTGCTGTAGGTGCAGTTTTATCCCAAGAAGGAAGACCAATAACATTTATTTCAAAGACACTAAACTCTACCGAACAAAATTACGCAACAAACGAAAAAGAATTATTCGCCATAGCTTGGGCATTAAAGACATTACGCCATTATCTTTATGCAGTAAAAAATTTAGAAATTCATACGGATTATCAACCATTAGCATTTGCAATGTCCGAAAAAAATCCAAATGTTAAAATGAAAAGATGGCGAGCTTTTATTCAGGAGTTTTCTCCAAAAATAATTTATAAACCGGGAACAACAAATGTAGTTGCTGACGCATTATCAAGACAAGTATTAAATAATTTAACTAGTTCATGTGAGTCGAGTGACTCAAGTGATTCACTAATAGAAACCCCACATTCCGCAGAAAGTAGCGATGAGTACCAAATTCATTAAACAAAAAAACCTTTGAATCATTTTAAGCAACAGATAGTAATCGATAATGGAGCAAGAATTACTGTCTTAGAGACTATTTCTTCTTTTAATAATAAACGTTTTTTAATTGAATATGACAAACCTGAAAATATAATTGGTATTTTAAAAGAATATATGAATCCAAAAGTAGTTACAGGAATATTTTGCACACCTGAAGTGCTATATGCAATAAAAAAAATTTTGAAGGAGACATTTCCCACGATAAAATTTCTATATACTAAACTATTCCCTAATGATATATGCAATAAAGAAGATCAAGAATCGATAATCGAGCAAACATATAATAGAGCGCATAGAAATTATAGGGAAAATTTGGCTCAAATTAGGCAGCAATATTATTGGCCTCTTATGATAAAACAATTTAAACAGTATGCAAAAAATTGTAGCATATGTAATAGTAATAAATATGAAAGACATCCGAAACTAATTCCAATAGGGGAAGCACCAATACCAAAAAAAGAAGGAGAACAACTCCATATAGATATTTTTTTTGCACAAAAGCTTAAATTTCTAATATGTATAGATTCATATTCCAAATTTCTAATCGTAAAACATATAGAAGACAAATCAAATTTAGAAGAAAAAGTTTTGGAACTGTTACAAACATTTCTAAATATTAGAAGTATAGTTATTGATAATGAACCAGGCTTAAGTACGATACAGTTCAAGTCTTTAATGGAAAGGATAAATGTACAAATTTATTATTGTACACCACGCAATAGAACAAGTAATGGCCAAATAGAAAGAGTTCATTCAACACTGATTGAAATCTCCAGATGTTTAAAGCAAGAACACAGCTTAATTAGTAATTTCGAATCAATTATGAGAGCAGTTCAGCAGTATAATAAAAAAATTCATTCTGTAACAGGTAAACAACCTTGCAACATTTTATTTAATAAGGAACCTCACGAAAATATGAAAAATGTGTTGCAAATTGCACAAGAGAAAATGCTAGAGCATAACAAGAAAAGACTTCAAAAAAGTTATCAAAAAGGAGATATTATATATGAAAAAATATATGGGGAAAGAAATAAATTAAGTCCCAAATACAAAAAACAAGTAGTACTAGAAGATTTAGGAAATACAATTAAAATACAAAACAGAAACAGAATAATTCATAAAGATAATATTTAATCTTAAAATTCTTAGGTTCACAATGTTATACATCATCATAATTTATACGGCGATTCCATTCATCACAGCTCAAATCGAAATCATGGATCTCAATCACGGGAATGGATATTCCCTTCTGAACCTAGAGAAAGTAAAGTTGGTTGAAAGATACGGCAGAATTACATACCTTATCAATACAACAATGTACAAAGAAATAGTTGACAATTTAGAGGAGATGGCACTCAAAGAAAAAGAACCGAATCCGCTTATATTGGACAGGTCTTAAATATATTTATTGTGTCATGGACGACGAAGACCGTCAAGAAATAGAAGGCAAATTAGAAATAAATACAATCAATGCCCACAATGCAATTGAACAAGTCAATGTTCAGAAAAACATTAATGAAAAATTTAACTACCAAATTAAAGCTATTAGTGATAATACTAACAATAACTAAAGAAAATTGTTTCAAAATATTAACGCAGTTAGTTCAGAATTAAATAAAATAGCAAAAGAACGGTGGACGAACAAACTGTTAGAGAATTTAATGTATATTGATACTAATATCGTTAGAATAAAAGAGATCATAATGACGAGTCTAAATAATCTCTTAAGAAGAGATATTATTTCAGATGACGATAGTTTAAAATTGAATATAACTTTTGAAAAATAAGATCAAAATTGTTATTGTCACTCAAAACGAAAATATTGTGATTTTAGTGAAGATTCCTAGTTTTACCAAAGAGATCTATCAATCAATATACATTCAACCTATACCGAATATAAATCAAGCAGAATTAAATATACAAGAAAAAGAAATTTTATGTCTCAATGATGTCACATATAAAAAGACTGCCATTAAAAAAGAATTAGAAGAATACAAAGACGAATGCATCGAATATTTATTTAGAAGTCACAATAAGATGAATTATAAATATAAGTATAATAACCAATCAAAAGTAATAGAAATGGATACAAACCATATTTACGTAATCAATGCAAAAAATAAAACCATTTATCATAACTGTAATTCTAACAACTTTACCATTAACGGTAATTATTTAATTCGATTTGAAAATTGTAATGTTCAAATTGATAACTTATTGTATAGACATCGTAAGCCCCTCACAATGAAATTATTACCAAATCCAGTTATAGTTATTAATATTACAATCACAAAGAATTTAAGTATGGAAGAAATACATTTTCAAAACATTAAAAATATTCAGGAAATAACAGAACTCAGTTATGAAGCAAAAAAAGGTAAAATGATAAATTACAGCCTGATAACAGTTGTCAGCCTCATAATAGTAATACTAATAATCTGTAAATATAAAAAAGGTAAGAGCACACAGGTTAAAATTAACGTTGAACAAATACCAATGCAAGAGCAAGCCCAACCTATAGATCAAATGAAGGAAAGGATCAAGCACTATTCCTCTTTGAATAGGGACGCTTCAATTTAGAGGTGGGGGAGTTAATACCACCAGTTCATATTACATGAACATATTGTTTATCTGTCATAAATATGTAACATGACACTTACGACCCATATGGTCCGTATTGAAATATTATATGTACTTTCCTAATACTGTCCGCCTTAGGTGGTCCCAAAATGTAATTCATAGATTATAAGCTGAATCTTTCCACTTGTAACATATGTCCTATCTCAACTGGATTGTAGAAATAGTTCCTAGAATGTAAGATTAATATTTGTATCTAGGCTTAAGCAAAATATTGTATTTAAGAAAAGACAATAAAGAAAACGAGGCAGTTGCCCGTAGTTGCCTACGAGAACTAAACGGAGTTTTTAATTTACATGCAAGAAAATCGGTTTTATACTTAAATGTAAAATTATGGATTTTTTTCAAATGCACTGCCGTTATGGTCTTATGTCAACTTGAGTAAAATGATGAGGGTTAATTAACTTTAATATGTGAAGCTTATGATTTAAAGCAATTCGTTGTGGATTTCTAAATGTGTATATGCTGGAAAATCGGTTTTACACCTAAATGTAAAATTGTGGAATTTTTCCAAATGCACTGTCGTTTTGGTTTTATGCCAACTTCTGTAAGATGAAGAAGGTTAGTTAACTTTAATATATGAAGTTAATGATTTGAAGCCATTTGGCATAGATTGCCAAATGTGTATATGCAAGAAAATCGGTTTTATACCTAAATGTAAAATTATGAAATTTTTCCAAATGCACTGCCGTTTTGGCTTTATGCGAACTCCTGTAAGATGACGAAGATTAATTAACTTGAATATGTGACATTAATGATTTGAATCAACTTCATATGGATTGCTAAATGTTTAAATGCAGGAAAATCGGTTTTATACCTAAATGTAAAATTGTGGAATTTTACCAAATGCACTGCCGTTTTGGTTTTATGCCAACTTTAGTAAGATGAAGAAAGTTAATTAACTTTAATATGTGAATTTAATAATTTGAAGCAAATTGATATTGATTTCTAAATG
>NW_026089637.1:0-49627 GCF_024586455.1 Bactrocera neohumeralis | reverse complement strand
CTCACTCGATGTCGAGGATGATGAAAACGTTATTAAAAAATATGGCGCGCCCACGCGTACTTGTTGCTGCGGAGAATGAAGAAAAGCGAAGTGAGTTGCAGTTGTCCTTTTGGTCCCCTTTTCTTTGCGCTTGTGTGTGGAATCAGCTGGTGTGTGGTGTGGAATGTAAGTTTTGCTGGTTTGTGACGTGGGTGTGATGAAGGTGCGTGTCAGTGTTGCGTGTGTGGATGCCCGGGGAGGATGCTCATTTGTACACAATTCATTAACATTTGGTTTTATTATTATGTTAAATACACATTTTAGATTTAGAACACTAATGTAGATTTAGAATGCTTCTGGAATTAAATTACTCTCGTCTCGCAAGGTGCGTCGTCGTCGCTTACTTCTTCTCTACTGCTGTACTTTACTTTTTGCTTTTCAGCGTCACCATGGTTGCAATGCTTTCGGCAGTTGTCAGGGTTGCAATGTGATATAATTCCTACATGTATGATCAATATTGCTACTCTTACAACAGAATTTTCCATTTCAAAACAAAAAGTGAAATATGTATATGTAGTAGTATAAGAGGTGAAACTTTACAAATGTAGCAGTGAATTGGTATCTCCATCTTGTAGGGTACTGCGTGACGCAGTCTGCGTCGGTACATTCCCTCACATTTCTGGTCATTTTCTGTTGATGTGATATCATCGGTGTAGTAATGAGATTGGGAAGGAGATCATTTTCTTCGGTAAATTATCGTTTTCTTTTATATTATCTCATATTTAACACATCAAATATGTCTTACACTAGTTGCGTATTAATTTCTTGGTAGTGTTCTCGTTTTTCAGTCGTACTCAGACTCCCATATCGATTTTAAATGATTCACTGCATAATTTTTTTTTGTGGTGTTAGTGTATGTTGGAAACGAGAATCCAAAAACAAAAACGAAATGAGAAATTTATTATTTAATAATATTTTCGATCGCCTCAGAATCTTTTCGCCAGTCATCCTTGTCATATCGTGAGTTGCATCATTTACAATTTTTTCTGTGTAAATTTTTTTAGCCATTGGGCGTAAAAATTTCCATAATGCAGGTGCTCTTCTTGAATTTTTTTTTATTGTTTTCATAAATGGACTGAAAACTAAGCAATAGTTTTCAATAAAATCCCACAACGATGCATCCACTTCAAAATTGTCTTCTTCGATTTTGTTTTCAGTTGACTCAATTTCAGTTAATTCATCTTTAGCCACCAACAAATCATTTAGCATCGTGGAGGTGGATCCCTATCTGGTCGGACAATCTAGTTGCGGCATTTTTAGCTGTTTCAGCTGGAATATTTCGCGAAATCCATTTGAAGTTTTTCTTATAAATTTCTTCATATTGCGACAATTAAATAGGTATTTCAACATATCCGACGATTTGGTAACATCGAGAGCAACCAGTTGAGCTGTATGTGTAGCACAACGACAAACTTGAATATTTCCTATTAACACGTTTGGCACATTTTCAATATTTTCAGTTATTTTTAAATATATGTATGTACATCGTTTGAACAATATTCGTCGTCCTCGCCAAGATTTTCATCGAAAACAAATGATAATATATTTGTTGTCTTAAGCATGTTGGCACCATTGTCAGATGTAATTGTCACTATTTGGCTTAAGTTTATATTATATTTTTTTAGGATTATTTTTTTTTAGATTTTCAAACGAGGGCTGCTGCTGCTGGCGACTTGCAGAAGTCGAGCAGCTGCTGCTGCTTCGACTTGCGTTGCTTAGCGAAAGCAGCAGCAAAGCAAAATCAAAACTTTTTACACGGCGTCTGCTGCTGCTGATTCGCTTTTCGTCGGCGATCGTTTTCTGCTTTTGCTTCGACTGCGACTTCTGTTTTCTTCAGAAGCAAAAGCAGAAGCAACTGTTCATTTTAAGAAGTCGCTCGCAGTCGAAGCAGTGAAAAGCAAAAATATTGCGACTTCTTCTACTTCGACTGCAGTTTTTTAAACACTGAAATAGTCTCATAGTCTCATCCGCATCCATAGTAGTCTCATCCTTTCTTTCATTTGAACTCATCGCATCAAATTCCTTAATCCACTTATTTCCTGCTTCTATTGGTGCATTTCGTTCTTGCTTCGTAATCTGTTTAGAATCGTGCCTCAATTTGCCACTACTTGATCTCTTACTACTTTAATCTTTTGAGTTATCTTTTTTCTTAAATATTACTTTATCTTCTGTTAAAACAATATCTACGTCTTGTAAGATATCCTTTCCTATCATACTTGCAAATTTAATATCTCGTTCTCTGACCACATGAAATCTGACCTTTAACAATAACTCATCTATATGCATAAAAGTATCAAAGCTTCCAATTGTCTCAATCACATTTGGGCAAGCGCTATATAGTTTTCTTTTCTCATTGCTTAATATTGGTTTAAGCCCCCTTAGTATCATACTATACGTATCGTAACGTATTAAATTAAGTGAACACCCTGAATAAATTAGAGCTTCGAACCTAAACCCGTTTAAAGTAATTGTTTTGAAATGTAATTCTTCATTAACAACTGCTTGGAAACTTGTATTCCCTGAAGTGTTTATGCTACTTGATTCGATTTTAACTTCTCTTAATCCCTTGCCTTTGTTATTTTTACACTCAAACGAACGATGAACATTGAGCTGCTACATGGAATTTGTCTCCGCACTTGAAACATCTTTTAACTAATTCTTCTTTTGTCTTATTAGAGGATGTATCATTTATTATTTTTCCAATCCCTGAGTTATATTTCCGTATCTTTTCGTAAATTTTGATACGAAATTGCTATATTGAACTTGGCATCTGGAACCCTTTCTATGAAATAATCTACATATAATGCTTTCTTCGTCTAGACTAATCTGTTTGTCTACCTCCATGATCAATTCCTTGTTTGCGGCGATTTTTCAACAACCTATGTACATCTGCCGAAGATAGTTTGCAAAAGCTTAGCGGCACCACGAATAAGCTGTTTGCCATAAACAAATCTTTGAAGGTCATTCCGTTTAACGATTTTAGCATTATTTTCAAATTCTCGTACCCACCCTCGAATATCTGCGGGCCCTTCTCCTGAAAAAACGTAATCACAATATCCTAAATGTTTTAAAGTAAACTGTTGTTGCTGCACGATATACGGTGAGGACCGTAAGTTTGTGGTTCCACTTACGTGTTCGTAAATTGAGTGGTTGAACTCTTCATCACTAGCCCTATTTCCCAATAACTAATAGTGTTGGATAAGTCTGTCCTGAAGATCACGTTTTTGACCTGTAGTCGAAATATCCAATTCCCTCAACTTCTCTTTCAGTCCGGTAACAGTTAAAGTCATTCAGGGGTGTTGTGAAATCCAAGACAGAATTGCTTAGCTGTCAGAATTGCAAACCAATTCTGATTTAAAATGGTGTCACAGAATCTGATTGGATTTTCGTCTTTTCGAACATATGCAAAACCAATATTCGAATCAGCTGTTTACTTATGTGACAAATATTGTGAATGCAATTTGAATAAAATTTGAAATGAGTTCGGCAATATTAGCTTTCCTTTTATTAGAGGAAGAAAGAAATGAAAGAATTAAACGTAAAATATTAAGGGATCCTAGTAACCCACTTGATGCTCCAGGAGAATCGTAAGTAGAATTTATCTTGTATTTACTTGTGTGTTACTTTACGCGCTTACTTTATAGATTCATATCACATTATCGGCTGAATAAAGACGCATTTATTATGGTGTTAAATATAATAGAACCACATTTGCAGCCCACGACTATTCCACCGATAATTCAATTGGCAGCAACACTGCGTTTTTTAGCAGAAGGGGCTTACCAACGGGGAGTAGGCCGTTATTCTTGTATCAGTTTGGCAAGAAGCACGGTGTCGCAGATTTTAACAAAAGTGATGTGCCTCTTAGAGAATTACATTTGCGGTCAGTGGGTAAAACTTTCTATGGATGATAGCGAAAAATTGATTTCAAGAAATCACTTTTTTGGAAAGTACAAAATACCCGGAATAGTCGGTTGTATAGATGGAACACATATAAAAATAATAAAACCACCTGATAATGAGCATTTATATTTTAACAGAAAGGGATATTTTAGCATAAATGCGATGATAGTAAGTATAAACAATAAATTAATATTCAATTTGTAAACCTATATATTATATGTAATTTTTTAAATATAATAGAAAGATTTGTGACCGATATGCAAATACGTGCAGTTGATGCGCGGTATCCCGGTATGAGCATTCATCTGGGGTATGAGTCACGCTAAACAATTCATTGAGGCGTTCTTGCTGGGCGATTGCGGCTACGGAATTGAACCATTTTTGTTAACACCTTATAGAGATCCACAGTTTAACTCAATGGAGTATAAGTTTAACATAGCACATACGGCTGCACGGAATATTGTGGAAAGGACAATCGGAGTTTTAAAGAGCCGTTTCCGATGTTTAATGTCCACATTACATTACCGCCCTGAAAAAGTGGTTAAAATTGTAAACGTCTGTTGTGCCTTACACAACATCTGCAGACGTTACAACATTGAATATAATCAGGAAGTTCTTGCAAATGAGACTGACGATGATAATTTTTTCCATTCTGATAATGGTTCAATGCAGAGCGAAGGCCGGAGAATAAGAGACGAAATAGCAAATACTTTGTAACTCAATGGATTTATTTCTTAATTTTAAATATAACAGTCTTCATGACTAAACTAAAATCAGCCTTATAAATTCAGGTACTTTAAGTATATTTCACAACCAGGATCTTTAATTAAATAATATACTTAATAATTAATCTTTTTTTTCGTTATATTGTCTTTTGTGTTCAAACTTGAGAATTTCGAGATTTAGTTGTTCTTTTTTAATCTCATTTTTTTCCACAATAGCTTTAAGTAATTGAGTACTTATACTTACAAACTCATCTTTCAATTCAGTAATAGCTCTTCCAACAGTTTTATTATTACTCTCTATTGCTTGGTATATACGCCTCAAGCTGCTGGCATTTTTAGATTGCAGTTCTATTATTTGATAAAATTTTTTCAATATATCTCCATTTTTTTTATTTTCCTTATCCAAAAATCTTTTTAAGCGATCTGCTGTACTTTATAATTTTTGCCTTCTAGGTACACTAGCATTTATTTCGTGTTGCCTTTGTGACGTGGAGGGTATATCGTCGGTATCTTTTTGTCTATTGGATGCATTATAACTCAAGTTTATATTTTGTTCCTCTGGCGATGAGGAAGACAAATCTACATTCACCCCTGCAATTGGTATATTTAAATTCTCATTAACGGGTTGGGTACCAAGAGAAACG
This sequence comes from Bactrocera neohumeralis, assembly GCF_024586455.1. NCBI lineage: Eukaryota > Metazoa > Arthropoda > Insecta > Diptera > Tephritidae > Bactrocera > Bactrocera neohumeralis. Next base: position 44,316 of record NW_026089637.1, on the reverse strand, counting down.
CCTAATATGCCTTCTATAGTTTGCGAAATGCCACAAAGACGCACAGTGGTTTCTTCGTTTGGAGTGAGCTGATATTTTGAAAATGGGCCACCTCCTGTTGCTCGACTCTCAATTTTGTTGTGAGCTAATTTTCTTTTGATTTCGCTTTTCCACTCAGTTATAACCTATAGAAATAAGTTTAATTTAATTGCAGTTTAATTTTCACTGAAAATTACTTACCTTTTTCCACCCGTTTACGTCTTTGTGTGGAGCACCTGTAGCATTAAGGGATTCAGTTAATGCCTGCCATAACGAATCTATCGTCGGCTTATTACGTTTCGTAAATCCTCTTAAGATATCAGGATTTTTTTCCATAAATTCAATTATAATCGTATTTTGCGTTCTGTTCTTATGTTTTCCCCTACAAAAATAAAGTTAATTACTTCGTAACAATAATATAAATAAATTTCTTAACGTACATTTTGTCAACCGTCTAACAACACACAGAAATATAAACTGAATATTCAAATCTGTTGGCGATTATCTTCTTGTTTTATTTCTGATAGCAAAACCGATAAAATTGGTTTCGATGACACCCAAAACCGATACAAATTCTGTTTCGAACATCAAACCAATAATATCTGAATTCATGACACCTACTACGTTTTTTGATCGGTTTCAATTCTGATTCCGACAACTATCAGATTCCACAACACCCCTGATTATTTCGTTTATGTCCATTTTATTAGTTTAAGTTAGTCTTCTTCACGAATTGATGTTCGTTCTTGTCGGTGGTACAAATAGAAGTGTCGTCATGGGGTAGAACATACCAGAACGCAAGCGTAGCGTTCTGACGCTTCGTCCAGTTTTCGCCATTACTTCGTTCGGTCAAGTGTTGTAGTTCGTCTTTTCTCGTCTGGTGTTGCAGCTTGTCTTTTCATTAAGACTATTATCTGTCTTCAGTTTATGTCATCTCTACATATCTGAAATATATAAATGTATTTTTTTAAAGCAAATACTAATATATTTATATATACATAAATACATTACGACGATGGTGACGGTTCCACAATTTTTGGAAGTTCTTCTAAAAGCGCGGACGAGATTATAATATATTTTTTAAACACTTTATCTTCAAAAAAATATGTAAAAATTTAAAATATTTATGTTCAATACAACCTCTATGGGGACTCAACGGTTGAAAGCATTCCACTTAATTTTTTGTAAATCACAATATGATATTTGAATTAATATTAAAAGTTTTAATTATACAGATAACATACAAATCCAACATACAATGCTCACCTTTTTCTCCTTCTTCAGCTTTTCCGTTTTCTATATACATATAAATAAAAAATATAATTATATATACTTACTTATTGTCAACACTTGAGTCCAATAAATGACCGGGCTAGGTAGCCTAAGGTCAACGGTGTAAATGTTTTTTTTTTAATAAAACGCGAGAATTTACTGAACACCCTTCCGTTTATTTCATTCATCAGCTGAAGAATAAAATGTACAGAAAAGTTTAAGAGGGAGAATTGCAAGCTTTGATTTGACAGATATCATGCGCGAGTTAATTTATTTACTCGGGTTAGGAATAAAAAAATATATTTTTAAGTCAGCCAATGAGCTTGGTACTGACTGATCCTTTGTTCGTATAATAATTCACAGTATACACATGTACTATAATTGTCGGGTATGTCGACATAAGCGGCCGATTGCGATATTTCGTTTAGTAGAATCGTTATAAATTATGAGTTTAATTATTCATTGGGTTTATACAAATATGAGTGTGTATAGGTGTGTTTCCAAGATTGATTAATTGTGCTTACTTTCTTATTAGCTAGTGTTAAATTTCAGTATTAATATACATACATACATATGTACATGTTCTTGTAATTACAAACACTTTAATCCGTTTTGTGTGTTGGGTTGATTCCTTCACTGTGGAGTATTGTTGATGAATGTGGAACCTTGTGCTGTATCCGTATTACTTTATGTTGTAATTTGAGATTGTACTTATTGTAATGTATCAATGTAAAGTGTACTTTATATTGTGATTGTTCACTTTATTTTAAAACCGTTTAGCCCTCCGTGTTCACTTGTTATATGTCTCACTTGTTGTATTCATTTCGATATCGCTGCTGTTGATTGCTGTGTTGGCGGGATAATATAGCCTTTTGTACAAAAAGCGCGGGAAAAGTGTTTCTTTTTGTTTCTCCTTCTTCGCCTGTTGCGTGAAGTTGGGGCAGTTGATATTCCTTTGCATGACGCCTCTATTACTTTATATAATTTGTGGGAGTAATGCAGAGGAGTATTTGTTTGGATTAAACATCCTGGCCACCTTGCAGAATCTGTGAAATAATTGAGTATTAATAGGGTAATTGATTGGGTATTGAAAAAATTGAAATTTTTGGAGTAATTATCAGCAGTATACTTAGAGTTTAAATCGCACAAGCACCGGTTAAAGTCCAACCGAGTGCGGTGTTTTGTGCGATTACGGTGCTGTTATCGGGGTTGAACAATCCGGGTTTCATTAATTTTGGGTAGACGTCGGCTCCCAGTTCCAACATGATTTTGTCATTCTTCAAAAATGTAGGGTCGGCTAGGACTAAGTAGTCGAAGTTCTTAATGATTTCGCCACTTAAGTCACGATTATAGGGTCGGCTTGGCCAGTAACGTGGGTAAATCCTTTTGTTTATTCAATCTTTCTTCGCTTTTTGACAGTGAAGTTGAAGCTACAGACGACCTTATTTTATCTTCGAATTTTTTTATCGATCGTACAGTTGATTCGTTGGCATTTAATGAGCGTGATATGGATGCAAATGACTCTCCAAGGCGTAAACGATCAAGCATTTCTATTTTCACTTTAAGCGGTAACACAGTTTTTTCGTGTTTCGACTCGTTTCTCATTTTTTTAGTTGACATTATGAGCTAGGAACAGTAGAGATATAACGGTATAACGTTAGCCTTTCGTTTGGCCTCTACTTTGACACCTTCGCTGAACAGTGCGATGGGTCAAGGTTGACCGTTATTAGGGGCTATATTTTTGGGCCCTTGCGCATGCGGTGAATGCTCTTAACCGCTGGATTTTTCATCGTCAATTCACTGAGGATTTGCGGCGCCGCTTTTGCTTTTCCCGTTCGGGTTCTTGCCGTTTGGGGTTTTCCCGGCGGCAAAATTCGATGAACGCGGTGTCATCGGGTGGATCAATGCTCATTTGAGCATTTTCAGGAGAGGGGAGATGGTAGCGTCGTTGTCGTTTGTGTTGGCGTTGGCGTTCGGCGATTTGTACGTTTTGAGTATGTAAGATCAGATACGCAAGGAGGTCTTGAACGAGGGCGGTAAGCTTGTCCTCGCTAAGGGAGGAAGGATTTGGGAAATTCATTGCTGAGTTGACAGAACTCGCAATGTTTTCCTTGATTGATCAGGATCTGTGCTGCTTTTACAGTAATTTTTCCTCTGATCATTATTAATGCTTATATATTATGTCCTTCGAATTGTCGTATGTCTTCCAATAATTGTGTTGCTACTTTTCTCCGATTTCTGTATTCGTTGCAATCACCATTAAATTGTGTTATTGATTTAAACATATTCAGATCCACTTCTTCTGGTCTGGTGTAGGAACATATTTGTTCTGTTCGTTGTGGAATGGTTGCACTTCTTCCTAATTGTGGTTCGAATAACTGTCGTTGCAGATCGGCAACTGCATTGGTTATTGCAATTAAATTTGCTGGTTACGTCATCTTGCTGATATATTTTATTAAAGATCGGTCTACAGTTGTATTCTTGGAACGCTGCTTGGTATGGTATTCTTTCTATGAAAGCATGTTGTTTGCCAAGGATGGTATATTGATCCTTTACTTGCAATTTTTTGTCGTATTAGGATTTTTATGTGAATCCTTTTTGATTGACGTTGTATGGGATGATGCACTGGTAAACTTCTTGGATGAATCCTTTATTTGTTTCCAGGAACTAGGTTCTTCCCTTTCAGGCAGACTAACTAAGGATATTATTGATGATCCTGTTTTTGTTGCTGCCTCACGTTGGGCGACAGTTAATTTATTTACTCGGGTTAGGAATAAAAAAATATATTTTTAAGTCAGCCAATGAGGTTGGTACTGACTGATCCTTTATTCGTATAATAATTCACAGTATACACATGTAAATTATTAAAACACTTGTTGAGTTTTAATCTTTTTTATTTCTCTTGTTTACACAAGAGCAGCCGTTTGTATCGGTCGAGTTATTACAACTGATTTGCTTAATAAAATATTGCGACGACTACGCCTAAATACCTGACTCTTTGTTTTACCTGTCAGTTGCTGCACAGGTTTTGCCGTGTGACTTGCAAGCATTGACAGCGACAGGTTGGCGAGCTGGTTTAGCAGCAGCTGTTGGATTGTTATTGGCTTTCGAGTGAGTGATGATGTTCCTAGCGTCAGCATATGTATTGACATTATTATTAACAGCAGCAATAGAGCGAGCGGAGCAAGCAGCAGACGGAGCAGCCGAGAGTGCTTTCGAAGTAGCGGGAGCAAGATAATCCATACTCACACAATCAGTGGGAGCAGAAACAACAACTTTCGGCGACGGAGCATTTGTACTCGCAATAGTCGTAGAAGTAGAGATAGAGTTTGCAGTAGTTGAAGCTGCAGAGAGTACCTTCAGTGTAGCGGGAGCGAGATAGTTCTCACACACGTTATCAGCAGGAACAGTGGTGTTAGACGGAGCAGCGATTGTGGAGTCAATGGTAACAACAGCAGTCGCAGCAGCAAGAGTGGGGTTGGCAGCAGAGAAATTGACATTGTCGGACAATTTCTTATGCACAGTGCAGATCTCTGATTTGAGTTCGTTAAGCATAGCGATTAACGATTTACGATCATCACATAATTGCTGTATTAACGCGAGCGCCTTCGTTTGTTCACTTCTCAGTGAACTTACTTCCCGTAAAAGAGAATTAAGCACTACATTTTCTTTGTTATGATTGTTATGCTCCAACAAAGGTTCAGCTATTTCACTGTTCGATTGTTCAGAATTTTGTTGTTGCGAACTTAAATTATGAGTGCATTGAACTTCGCGCACTGATGGCGACGCAGGCGGCGAGCGAATGGAATTTCTCCGAACTACCGCGCAGGCTTTACAATAAAAAGCATTTTTAGATTTCACCAAGAAATCTACATCAGCCTGTGATAGATTCACGCACGACAAGTGAAATATTTGATTGCATTTATGGCAACCAATCTTGGGCTGAGCACGGTCAACTCTATGCCCGCAAACACACGGCATTAATAGCGATAAAATAAAAAAACGCGGAGCAGAAAAAAATACGTCAGTACACGGCGACGACTCACTGCAAAAAGCAGTCTTACTTTTCCGCTGTAACGATGTTGTTGTTGTCACGCGCTACCTAGTCGACGCTTCGTCATCAGTATCGGTGGGAGAGTTGTTGTTACGCTATTTCCACACTCAAACCTGCCGACGCACCGTCAGCAATATCGGTGGGAGTGGAGTGTTGACCGGATACGTGTTTACCGGTGTTAACTTATACTATAATATTGAATATATTAAACTTAAAACTGTACTTTTACAAGTGGTATAGAGAACTTGTTACTCGGCAGTCGATAATGATAAAGTGACGTAGAGGCTATTGCTCCAGTGGTTTATATAGGCTATGCTTATCGCTGCTCAAGGCTATTGTCATAATTCTATTAATACATTGTTTTGATGATTTCATTATTTAGGCATTTTATCATGCATTCGGCACATATTGTGGTGATGTCATGCTATACTTGTGGTTAGCTGTTGCTATGCTGAGTTGAGCAAAGGCATGGTTAAATGTTGAAGTATTAACTCCCGCGTTATGACGCTTCTTCGAACTGTACGCAAGCGTTCTGACGCTTCGTTGAATTTTCTTTTCAGTCCAGAGTTGTAATTTATCTTTGTCGTGTTCAGTAACACAGTATTTCGTCTTAATTCCTACACTCGGCACCACATATATAACAGAAATTAATTATAAAATATGAAATTATCAAGTAACGAACTTTCCTCTTTAAAATCCAAAATAAACTGCGTTTTTCGTTTTTTTCTTCTTCTTGAAAAATTGGGTATCCGTCTCTCCATTTCTAGCAAGTTAATAATACAATATGTTTAGAATGTCGATAGTTTTTCTCTATCTTACTTACGCAGCTGAAAATCTTTCAATGTGTTTGTGCAATCTGTTGTCTCCATCTTGCAGGGTAGTTGCTGGTAGCCATGATTATCAGCAGTTGCTTTTCCAAACGTGCCGGCTGGCAGCAGCATATTTTTTAGTTGATTAACTCTTATTTTCTCTCCTGTTGATGTAACGCTGGTACAAATCGAATCAAAATAGTCTAATAATACTTTTGGTACCTTGTATTCTGCATCACCAAAAGCAGCTTTCAGATCTATAAACTGGTATAAACTGTCGCCGTTATCGAACCGCTGATGCTGAGCGATTCTCATTTGTAAAATGCCGACCATCACATGTCTAAACGTACACCGTGGAACTTTGCGGTCAAATAGACTATTTTCACGAACTGCGACTTTCCAGAATTCTTCAATTAAAATGAGTAGACTCGAATATTCAAGATTGCGGCTTAGGATGGTCGTGACTGTGCACGAGGCAGAGATCGAACCTTCATATAGTGGTTCATCCTTCGACGGTGTCTCAGTTGTTACTACGGGCGGAGGTTCCCGACCAGCGTTGTTGTTCTTATTCATCCGCTGGTTTTATCGTCTTGGTTGAAGTTGTTGTTGTTGACCTCGAGTCATTGCTTCGGTGTAGCGATCTTGTATATCTACTTCACCGGCCCATCTGGCTTGATTCTTGTTTATATTAAAAGTATTCATGCGATCATAATCTCTAGCCCTAAAGAAGCGTTAACCACGTGATTGTTGTTGTTGTTGAGAGCGTGGTATTCCACCGCTATAATTATTGTTTTTCGCCATTTTAAATAAATTTTCCATCCCGGTTGAACCCCAATCAATTCTTATATAAAGTAAAAATGAGTCAAAAGATATATTTTTGTGAGCTGTACCGCGATGCGCCCTCTTTATTAACCCTTACTTAAGCGCATCGAAAAAATCACACAATTATGCGCAAGGGGTCTTGAGTGACCTCAAACAAATATTAGGAAATGAGTGTCAAAACGAAATAAAATGAAATTAAGTTTATAGTAATTAATAAAGTTCTTTATTAGTATTAACTTTAAGAAACAAAAACATAACTGGAACATTATACCTAATAAAAAAAATTAAAAAACGTAACTTCTCTTAAAACTATTTTTTTTGGAATAGTCGAGATCAAATTTAAAAAAAAAACTAATCAGTCTCATCAGCGGATAAATTTATGACACTTGAAGCATTTTGTTGGTACTTTTTTGTCGTTCTTTCTAGGACATGATGAACAGCGCCCGACTTTCGTAATTAATGCTGAACAATTAAAATTTTTATTTTTAAATCTTTATTTTTGAACTTTACATTTTGGTTGGTTCTTAAGAACTAACTACATTCTTTAAAAACTCCTCATATTTATATGGTTCTTAAATTTTCAAATGCAGACTCAGCACAACGTCAGTTGAACTCATTCATATGTTTGTGGAATCAATGAAGTCAACGAAATCGATCGTTGCACCAAAATTATTAAAATAAACAAAAACGGAAGTATCGAATTACTATTGCAGTGTTCAATAAATTTTGGTTGTTATATACAAAACAAAATTAATTAGGTTACAATGTTGCTGTGCAAGCAAACTATTGTTCACCAATTGTGTAATATTGAGTGCACAAAATGAAGTTCCGGTTTTGGGTGTTGCACCCCACGTTTATTACCACGAGGACTGATCACTTTTAGTAAATCAGCCTCACTTTATACACCGCTTTTAGATGGTGTTTAAGATTGCCGAATTCTTTATTAAGTTCTGGTTTTGGGTGTAGCAAAATACGTTTTGTTATCATGCGGACTGATCTAATGATATCAGCCCTCACTTGAAAAATACACACCTTTGAATTATTACAATTAAATATTAATTATATAAAAATTGTCTTACAGAATAGTTGTTAAGATGATTTATATCTTTGATGTATGTTAAATGATGTGTCCGATTGCCTCCGATTTTTTTTCCAAAAAAAAACCAATGTTGATGAAATGAACTGATACACTTTATGATTGCAGAAAGAAGAATGGAAGAACCCAGCCACATTTTCCATTTATAGCGTGGCTAGAGTGTTGTAACTGTATAACAGTGTGATCAGAGTGTCGGCAGTGCATTGGCAATTTTATAATAGTGTGACTAGAGTGTGGACAAAGCATTGGCAATCCGTAACAGATGGTTACAATTAAATTTATAATTCTTTATAAAAATTGTCTAACAAAATATATTACGAGATGATCCAATTAAAATAGATTTTGTTGATTGCGCACGTGAAATGATGTGCCCCGAGTCACTTGAAAAATTAGCACCAGATGTGACTTCTTTCTGTTTATAGCGTGGCTAGAGTGTTGCAATTGTATAATAGTGTGACCAGAGTGTGGGCAATGCATTGGCAATCCGTAACGGACTGGTGCGCGTGTATGTCGGCGTAAGTGCTTTTTCGGACTGTACAGAACAAGTGCCGGCACAGCTTCACCTTCCCGTTGGTACAAAGTGGAAAAAGAAACAAAAACAGTGATGCCTTTTTTTCTGATTAGCGTTTTGATGTGGAGAGTGTTGTATTCAGTGATGCCCCTTTTCCTTGTGTCAGAAGACCTCTTTTCAGTTATTAATATTATACAAATAGTTTATTTAATCTTTTAAAGTTAGTTTTACAAAGTTTAGAAAATAAAGAAATAATAAAATAGATTTCGCTGTTCGTTACGTGTGTATGCAACCGACGGCACTCGACGACTCTCTTCATGTACAGATGCCACCCCTTGGCTATTGCTATTTTGTACACAGGTTGCCAGATTGTTGACACTTGTATTGAAGTGTGGTATTGAGTAGGTTAGTTCGGGCGACTGGAGTTCATTTCGACACAAACAATTGAATTTGTATGTTCGAAAATCAATAAATTTGATTGGTCTGCAGTTTCACTGTGTAAACAACTGAAACTGTTTGTTTGTCATTTGCCCCAATTGGAAGCGACTTGAACGACTCATTGGAATGGAAAGTGGACGTAACTCCTCCCCCATTTGACTGAAAACTCTCCTGAGTTTTTACAATAATTTCTGTTTTGTTATTTCATTGTCTAATAAAAATTTTAATTTTTAACAGAATATCAAGATACATTATTTTTTTTCTAATTTTTGATCACTTGTAGCGATTTCATTAAATTTTCTTGTGAATTTTAGTGAATATTTTGATTTGAATTTTCTATTATTGCATGGTTATTCTCGTCGCTTGTTTGAAGATGTTGTTCTATTTCTTTTCTGTCGCTATCGTCCATTGTACCATATAGCCATTTCATACCCGATCCTATGATATTAATTAATCCTCTTCGTTGTCTATGTGGGTTAATAGTTATTAATTTCGATTTAACCTTGTTTAATTCTTGTATCAAAAAATGTTTTTCCTCATCATTTGTGATTTGTTCGATATTATGTTCAAGAGTTTCAATAACTTTAATAATTTCTAACGGGTTGATAATATGTAGTATTGTGCTGTAATTGACTGTTATCTCTGCGTCTTCAAGAGAAATTTCAGTAAAACCGTTTGTACCATCAACGTTTTCCACCATTAGGGTTGCGTTGCTCAATGTCAGAAATGTCATTAGTGTTGTAATCGTCAGTACTGATTTTACATTTTAATTCCTCAAGTTGACTGCTTGGTGATACAGGTTGTGGTACGTTTCCTTCATGCCGAAGTTTTTGATGAGTTCTTCTTTGATATCTGGCCATGTGGCTTCTTGTCCCAATGTCCTTATTACTGCTAGGGCTGGTCCTTGTATTTTATTTTTTACGTACCTTTCAAATATAAACCGTTGCATTGGTATGTTGTTGTTGAAAAGGGGGAGAATTAGTTTTACCTCCTTTATAAAAGATGATAAGTCGTAGTCTTTGCCCGTATACTCCTTTATTCTCGACGCTTCTTTTATTAACTCCGAACCCGTTAAGTGAATGGTTGATTCAGTCGCCATGCTTCTTTTTTTTTTTTACTTGGTTCACTTAACACTGATTAATACCGACGTAATTTTTGTTGTATTATTATTCTTTAGATTAATACCGACGTAATATTTATTTTATTATTAACCCATTACTGCTCACACCTAAAACTCGCTATGATAAGCTACAGAAATTTTAAGCAGACGTCTGTAATGATATTAAAAGGGTAATTTACAATTTTCAAAAAAATATCTCAAAAGATGTGGGCGCGGCGGAGCGAATGATACACTCGGCGAAAAAAAAACCCACGCACTTTACAAAGTGGTTTCAAATAGCTCAAAACTTAGATACATGTTATTCTAAGTAAAACATTTTTCTTGGGGAGTCAACCACTTTTATTTAGTTCATGTTTCAAGCATTTTTATGTGCCAAACTTATAGTTTAAAACTTGTTTTAATGAAAAATGTAAATACACACACATAACATACCCCAGACGGAAAATTTGTTATGGACAATAATGCGATTTTTAAACAAGTTATTAAGATATTTTATGTTTTATATGATCTTTATTTAGCAATAGAATACATAACAAATCAAAATAACATTTTTTGTACAAAAATTTTCTTAGTATTTTGTTGAACCCCCCCTCCTCTTTATAACCTCGGCTATTCGTTTAGGCATGGATTCAAACAAACGTTCAAGATAATTTTTGTTAATTTCTTCATTCCACACAACTTCAATAATTTTTTCCATTTCTTTTAGACTTTTTGGAAAAGTATATTACACCCCGTCAATACCCAAACCTTACTAAGCTTTTCTTTTATCCTTTTTGCCCATATAATGCCAGCAGTTCTCAATTGGATTGAGATCTGGACTGTTTCCTAACAAGACTCAATTCCATAAAACTCTTTTTGTTTTGTAACCTGTATATGTTTGAAATGAATTATTGAAAAATGAATTTCAATATTTTTATGCTTTAGTTACCGTTTTGGCTCTATGGCAAGGGGCTGAATCATCCTGAAAATACACTTTTTGGGTATGTTCGGACAGCTGTTCAATTGTTGGCAAAACGCCTTCTCTCAAAATTCCAATGTATTTTTCGGCATTCACAGATCCTTTTAGAATAATAAGCTGCCCAACACCAAACTTCGTTATAGCCTCCCACACCATTAAATAGGGTGAATGTTTTACGGTGGGCAAAACACAGCTTTCTAAAAAACGCCCCCTTCCCTACGACGCACTGTGGCATTTCCGTCGGGTCCAAATAAATTAAATTTGGATTCGTCGGAAAAAATAACATTTCCCCCAATCTGATATAGTTTAAGTTTTGTGGGACTTTGCCCATTCTAGTCGCTGTTTCTTCATTCGATGCAATGAAATTTTAAGCTGACGTCGCGCTGTAATGATATTAAAGGACATTTCAAACGTTTAGTTATTTTTAAAGTGGTTTCGTAAAATGTTGCATTGATTGCTCCAGCATGTTGAAAGCGATCACTAATGCACATCCGTTTAATTTGTCGTTCGTGACGAGGTTTTACTTTTTTCGGACGTCCACTGCCCTTTTTTCGAGCTAATGAATTAAAATTCGTATAATTTTTAATTATATTGCGCACGCTCCAATCACTTATGCCCATTTCACGAGCTATTTGACGTTTGGATAATTTATTTTTATATAAAGCCACTATTTCTGCTTTATTTTCAATTGACAACACCATGTTCAACTTCACTTATTTTCACAACTTACTCAAACGAAAATTCCGCAAATACTGAAAAAAACACGTGCGGAGGCCAACGGTTTTAGAAATAACGGTAAACTAATGTAGTCACATAACAGAAACGAAAAATAAGACAACTAGTGAATTTTGAGCAAATAGTGACAGTTATAAATAGGAATATTAGAAAATTTTCGACTGCGTGGGTTTTTTTTTCGCTGAGTGTATATCTACGGTGACCATATTTTCAAAATGAAAATACAGTACACGTTTTTGAACCCTCATTTTATAAAAAACAAAAAACAGATACATTAGTTTATGTTCATTTATTTTGGGAAATACATGTACATACATATGTTTTTTTTTCATTTACATTATACATAAATAAAAAACATAAAAAAGTCTTCAAACATAACAGAAGTCTTCGTGACTAGATAGTAAATAATAATTTACACAGTTTATACATACTTTTCAGCGGAATGTATTTTTTTAATCAAATCAAAATTATTTTTTAAATACTCTTTGAATTCTAGGCAGCTTAACTCGTAGTTGACTTTGGTAATTAAAATCGATTTTATTGTTTCGGTTTTAATTTTAGTTTTTTCACTTGTCCACATATTGTTAAGAATTGAAAACAGCCTTTCCGTAGGGGCATTAGACCCGGGCAAGCACAAACAAAACTGAACAACTTTTATAATATTAGAAAAAGAAATTTTATTTTCTTCAAAATGTTTGAAAATTTCCAACCACCTGTTTTGAACATTGTTTTCAATTTCGTTCCATTCATTAAACTTGCTAGGTGTTGCATAATTTTTAACGCAAGAAAATTCATCAAATAATTCGCTATCTTTTATATTGATACCATTTCTCTTTTCTAAAATATATGAAAAACTGGCCTCCACTTCATTCCATGACGGTACTCTCTGGAGTAGTATCCATTTTAAAACCTGAACTTCTATGAATGCACTGTCCCACAGGCTTAGGTAGTCAACACAATTGATATAAAAGTTTTTTGTGCATGTTTGGAATTGATTTACATCAATTAAACCTTTCTGTTGTAAGACTGTAATAGAGTTTTTAACTTCTAATGGTACAAAGTTTTCTTCTTTATGTGCAATAACTTTGTTTTTTATTTCATTTATGAGGAAAGCTGTTTCTATCATTGAAATTGTTTGCGACTCAATTTTTAAAATATAGCTGTGAAAGAGACACGCTTGGTAATGCCCGAATAAAAGCCAAACTTCAGCGCAAGGATTTTCAAAAAATTGTTTTAAGGCAGTTGGACACTTTGGTTGTAACAAAAAATATTTTTTGAGAGGATCGAAAAGTTTCAGAATCCTCTATATTGATGACTTCAAAGTGAGCCACCTAGTTTTACTAAATCCCATTAGTTTACAATATTCGAAGTTTAAGTTTTCACAAATATCTTTAAATTCTGCCACACGGAATGTGTAAATATAAAAGAAAGAGTAGATCTTTACAACAATGACTTCGATGTCAATTGGAAGACATTCCACAGAACATTGTATGCAATTATTTAAAATGTGGGCAGCACAATTAATTCCAATTAATGTTTTACCAGTGGCCTGTTGAAGTTTTGTGAAAAGGTTGTTTTTACCCCGCCTGGATGCACCACCAAAATTTGCGTTCGTATCGTCTGCACATAAAGCTAGCAATTTTCTTTCCAATTTAAATTTGTTTAGCAGCTTTAGAATATATTCACTCAATATGTCAGACGTTTCGCCAGGAATCTCATCAACTTCCAGAAATTTTACTTGAATTCCTTTGTATTTAGTGAAGTATCGAACAAGAATTGGGCATATTTTTGTACTTCCATGGTTTGAGCAGTCAGAATATATTGAAATGAAATGTACCCCTTCTAAATCCTTCTCCGATTCCTTAATGGCGTTGGGTGCAAGCACATTGCAAATAATGGCTTCGCACTTGGTGCGTGCGCATGAATATTTTTCATCAAAACAGCTTTTGATAAGTTTATTTGTGCAATCATTTGAGCGAAAAGAATAGTTGTGTTGAATCGTATGGTACGCCCATGTTCCTTCTGTGATGCATGTCACTTTTCGACAACCATCAAGCGATTTAGATAAGTAAAATGCAGAAATGGTTTTACTACTGGCTGCAGAAATATCAGCGCGTTTGTGTTTATTAGTCTTTAAATGTTGCAGGATATCCAGTTTGCCGCTATTTGCAATGGAAAAAACTGCCATACATTTAACGCACTTTACTTCACTGGCTCTTGTTGCTTCTATTAAGAAGTTGAATTCTTTTCGAAGTTCTGTATTAAAAACACACTTTCTCCTTGGCGCCATTAAGCTAATAAACAATTACATAAATTTGATAAGTCCACAGTTACAAAGGCATTTTTATTTCAACAAATTTACCTGAAATGGAAGTCCAGCTACATAAAATTTGTGCAGATTGCATGTGCTTGAAGCCAGCTTTAAATTAAGCATTGCCAATTTCTTTTTAGTTGTGGGATTTCCATGATAAGTTTTCAATAAACAGCTGCTTTTGTTTACGTTTTGCATGCATCGCATTGCCAACCATAGTCACCACACCAACGTAGTGCATTCTAATTTTGGCCTTGCCATAATTTCGAAATAATAAATATATTTTTAGAAGCGAGATGAGAAAACGAAAATTCTTAAATGGCACTTTAAAGTGAGGAGCAATTTATCCGACAAGTTAGTACAGGCAACTTACTTGCAGGTTTAAATGCGCAAGAAAATTTACAAACTACAGTACAAAAACAGTAAATTTTTCAAAAAAGAGTACTTTTTCGCATTTTATCGTACAAAATAATTTACACAGAGCAAAGCTTCCAAAAACAGTACTGTCCTGTATAATACAGTACGTATGGTCACCGTACCTATAGGCAACATCGGGCATGAGAGGGTTAACAGCTAACTGCAATGTGTGGGCAGCACATTTAATAGAAATAATATTTTCGAATCTTACATTGCACACAATACTTTCGTAATTGTCTTCTATTTCACTGTCACTTTCTTCGTCATCACATGATAACAGCTCCACCGCTTTCACCATATTCCTGCCGTTATCAGTGGTTACTGCATAAACTTGCGCCTTATCTATATTGAAACTTTTCAAAACATTTTCAATTTTAGTGGTTAAATATTGCGCTGTATGTTTCTGCTTCAATTCAAGCATGGCATGTGGCAGTGTGAATATTTCAAGTTTATGGGATGTGATTATTTGCACATTTACACCCAAAATAGCCCAATCGTGGCGAGTAGCTGTATCCATTTTTAGGCAAAGTATTTTATTTTTTGTTAAATTTCTTATATTATTTTTTAAGTTATCACATTGATCTTTCAAATGGTGTAAAATATTTCTTGAGTTTATTTTTGGAATATGTAGACCATCAAATATTGGGTTTGTTAATGTATTAAATGGCTCACTATCGAAATGTGACAAGGGCACTGATTGTTTAGTTAACAAAGTGATGCAAGAATTAACAACTTCATTCACGGACATTTCAACGGTAAATTTAATTTTTTTGATCGTTTTTGCATGCTTCACTGCTTTCTATTTTAGCCCTTTTGTCATCATATATATCACTATGGTCCTTTTGTAAATGTCTTCATATTAGTTAAACAGAGTGCACTAATTTTTTTTTTTACAAAGTTTACATTCTCCATTGGAGCCTTCAATAATATAACAATCACGTATGAATACATTTCGTTTTCTTCCCATTATGAACTTATATCAAACTTTTACTTTTTCAGTTTTATAAATAAGCAGTGCTCATCACAACTTCTTCCTCGCGATTGAATGCTATCATGCACAATAAGCACTTCAAATTAAACACAAATGAATAATTCAATTTCATTTACAACAAAAATAAACAATAATTCAACATAAAAAAATATATAAAGTAACAGTAATTCACCAAAAAAACAAAATTATGAATTAACAATAATTCAACAAAAAAGGGAATTTGCTTTCATTAGAACAAACTTTTCAAAAGAAAAGTCTGTCAATGAACCTCTCCTTGGGCTATTTATTATCCCCGCAAATGAAAAAAGACGTTCAACAGGTGCCGATGATGGCAGTGGGGTATTGAATTTCACAAATGCCTCCTTCAGCAATGGATATCGGTCCCAGGTACTATCAGTCATCGATTGGTCATTTAAATAACTGTAGTATTGGTTTGCTATCGCAGCTCTCACATCAACACTTTGTGGAGCTGACGCGGTGGCATTTGTGTCGTGACCATCACCTAAAACAATAAAGACATGTGTAAAAACCCAGAAGAAAACTAAATAGATACATTCTTACCGGCACGTTTGACTTGGACTTGGAGGACAACCCAATCTTTTAGAAATCGCTTCTAAAGCATGGTTGTTTTTTGTTAGGGCCTCCCTAATGCTTTTAATCACCCTGTTGTTGATGCTTTCTTCCGTCAAATCCGGAAGTGTGTCCTGCAACGCCCCGATCCAGTCGGTCTTCACATCTGGAGTCAATACAGCTGCAGCTGTTGCAATATCTGCTGACGGGGCCGAAGTAAAATATGGTTCAAATCTTTTCCTCAGCTTTTGATCCAACATCATCGCAACAGAGTTGAGATTTGGTATATCTTCAGATATACTTAATTTCATCAACTTATTACTCAGAGTCAAAAGACTGGGTAATAAACAACCATATTTAACATTAACCTCCTCCTGCAGGTCATCCAGAATATTTTCAATTGGCTGCAGCAGCATCGTATATTGTTCCAGATAAGTGAAGTCTCCTGCGGTAAATTTTGCCAAGTCGAATTCTTGACACAAATCATTCAACTTTGCTTTATACGCGAGTAATCGTTTGACTGCATCATACAATGAATTCCAACGCGTTACTACGGGCACAAGTAAAGCTGAACCTAGGCTTTTGAGAATTACTTCACAAGACTTCGGCCACTTGCACTTCTTCCACAAAGCATTGCATTTGCCAAATATCTGGAGAAAAAACAAAATATATTTTTGAATAAACCGATTGTTCAAAATTATATTACCTCTGTATGTTGCAAATAAAGTGTCTGCTTTGATTGTAAAACTTTCGCTAAATCAGTTTTACGGGCATGGCTCTTACCAAAAATGCGTTGGTACTAGTTATATGCTCTCTATGAGCCAGTCCTCTGTGTCTAGAGTTCTGCACTTTATTTCGAAATTAATTGTGGATGTTAGGGGCAGTGAAATTTATTTCCCTTCAAGCGCGCAGGACGTTTCAGATACAAAGAAGGGGTAAGATAAATAAATAAAAATAAATATAAATAAATAAAAGTAATATTTTTTATTAACAAAAATAGGTTTTATTAGAATAGCTTTAAATTAAATTAAACAATACTTTGAGTGAAGACCAACAATTATGACTTCTCGAGTCGGATGATGAAATGAGAGTGTGACGTGACAAACGCGATTTTACAAATGGTGCCGCTTAATGTGCGGGACCGCTTTCAATGGCGAAAATGCTGAATTGAAGTCGTTGGCAATGTTGCATTCGATGCTCTTGCTGGCAAAAGTCTCCAATGAAACATTAGGATATGTCACTTAAAAATAAATATAAATAAATAAATAAATTTTTTCTTAAAGATTTTACACGAAATTTGGGATCAAGGGCACATTTGGAGCAATCGATTGTACCCATATTGGGATTGTTTCACCCTCAAGCACAGACGCCACTACTCCTCTCTCACTTTTCATGAACCGGAAAGGATTTTACAACCTTAATGTAGAAGCAGTACGTAATGTTCTACATATATTATACAAACTATTTACCAATCTTTCTTGTACCTTTCTCTTTATCTTTGCAATCGGAACTTTTGTGTCCCTTTGCACCGCAATTATAGCAAGTAAACTTATCTTTTTCGTATTTGACTACTTTCTTCTCATCTACTTTTAGTTCACTGTTCTTCCTATTACACTTTTGTATTGTTTCGTATATTTTGATTTTTTCTTTAAATTCTTTCAAATTATGTGCACCATATAAAACAGTTTTGTTTATATTAATATCGCGAATACCCTCAATAACATATTGCATTAGCGCATTTTCTTCAATATTTCCACGCATCGCGAGCTCTTTCATGCATAAAAAATACTCTTGTACACTCTCTTCCGCTTTCATATTTCTTGCGCTTAATTGTTTGTGTATATTCGCACTGTTTACCGTAGTTTTAAATTCTTCTGATAATGCCGATTTTAGTTTTTGCCAAGATGTTATTCCCCGTTCGCTTTGGATAAATATGTAACTTAGCCAAACCGCGTAATGATTTTTTTTGCAAATATAAACATCTGTAGTTCATCCCAAACCATTAAAATTCCTGTCTCTTCAAAATCGCTTAACCATACTTCAACAGAAATATTTTCGCTGCCGTCAAAATGTCGAACAGAATCTTCGACGTCTCTAAAGTTGATTGCAAATCGTGACATTTGTGTCGGCGTTACCGATGTAGTTGTTTTTGTAACTGCTCTCTCGCCAAGCTCGACGTTCTTCTCTGCATTTCTCTTCTGCGTTTGGTAATTCTCGCTGCTTACCGCATTCGATCGTTGTGGTGATTCGAAAAAGATATTACTCGCTGCTGTTTCGTCAAAGCTACGCATAATATCTACGTCATCATTTTCGCTGTTGTCGTCAACTCCACCTTCGTCTTCGTCGTCGCTGTTCTCGTCGCCTTCTGCTGCAGCACATAACAATGTCACGTTCTGCTAATTTCGAAAAATATGCAGCTTCACATCGGCTACATTGCCACTTAAACCCAATACGTTACAAATTGAATTTAGATCATTGGCCGTCAAATTGTTTTCGATGTATGCAAACTTCTGTTTGCAGCGGTCGTCGTTCTCGTCGAATTGGAATCCTGTAAATTCTCGCAAACGTTGCCTGCTCGATCTGTCTTCATCTGATTCGAATACAAATTTGTGCAGAGCTTTTATGCTCTCTTTTCGGGCTGTACGCAGCTTCGCTCGTACAAATTCAAATTTCTGCAAACTCGTCATTGTTGCTATTTTATGCTTTAATTTTTGATTTCTAATGAAAATTATACCGATCAACTTATTCGCGGCGGCGTATATGAATGCGGCAATTTAAACAAATACTTTTCGCACTATCGGTTCATGTAAAAAAAATTTTTTTTTTCTCCTTTTTCCGGACGAGCCCCCAAAATATGTGGGGATTATACCCATGCACTTACGTAGGAGTTTTTCCTTTATTTAAATAAAGTTCACGTTTGTAATTTGCCACCGTTCCGCTCGTTGGAATACAAAAGTTTTATTTTATAATACGGATAAATTTTACAAAAACGATTCACGATTACTTTACAAAGTTTTAAAAGAGAAAAAGAAGTTGGTAGTTGAGTTTTTTAAAAAGAATTACACAGACAGATTCGTCACATGCGCACGGCTACGCGTTTACTCGACAAGTGTTGTTTGTTGTTCGAAACTTGCGAAGAAGAGCTTTACGCGAAAAAGGGTTTCAGCGTTGCTCAACCCCACATATATGTAAGTTACTTACTGTATCTGTACATTTTACTCTCTGTATATTTTACTTCCTCTAAGTATGAATAAAAAGACATCTAGATATGTTTGAATAATTCATTTTATTTTATTTTTATTTATTTAATTAAATTCACACAATTTAGCCATAACTTCTGACATCGAGGTTAGTGCTTGTGTCATTTGGTTCAGCACCCCCGTCATCTGCTCGTTTTGCTCTACAATTTTCTTTTGCAGAGCAATGGCCTCCTCCTCTCGCTTTTCACGCTCCTCCATTTTTTTTAGCACTGCTCCAAGCATCTTCGCTGCAGTCAATTTACCTTCAGAAGGGATGTACATAAGTAGGTAATGGCATAGGAGAAGGTAAGATGGGAGGAGATAAGGAAGAAGAGGACAAATCTGGAGGTGATGGTGAGGAAGAAAAATTTATAGACAGAGCAGGAAAAGCTGGAGCAGGCGATGTGACTGTTGGTGTTGGCGAGGAAGCTGGAGCTTGAGCAGCGACTGGTTCTGTATTTAAATACAACGGCGGCAAAACCTGTAAGTATAAAACGGACCAATTATTGCCTCATGTAATAATAAAATATATAGTCCGACAAATATTAAATTAAAATATTACCTGGTGACCCAAAGTCGCAACACCCGGCAATCCATCCACCGCTGCTGCCCCAAAAGTTGTAATGGCTTGCTCCTCGAACTCAGTTATTCCATTTATCGGAGGGCCTCCACCAGTCGCTTGCGCATATGCCTTCAGTTTGCGCGCTCGCGATCGCAACTGATGTTTCCAATGCATTAAGGACTATGGAAACATATTTTATTAATGTGGCAAACATACACAAGCATTTATGAACTTACCTCCCTCCACTTGGCTGCCGACCGAGTTGGACCTCTTAAGGCATTTAAATTATCTGCTAACTCCGACCAAAGTATTTGCAGCCCTCGAGGGTTGGTCGGAGTTAGCTTCCCCGTTGTAACTCAGGATGCTCTTGCAAAACATTATATAATGTTGCAGCTGCTCCTGAGTTGTGCTTTCCGTTTTTGTACGCCTAGGAATATATGAAATTATTATATAAATTATATTTTTGTGGTTTCACACAGATTTTATTGTTTAATTAATGTTTATAAAGATGGATGAATACAACTGAATATAGATGAATATAACTTTTTAGTTTATGAGGATTCAACTCTTCTTGCTGATGGCCACTTTTATATTAATCGATCCAATGATTTTGCATTTACTCATAACCTTCTGACGCTGCCAACTAGCGTCAGTATTTTTCCACATTATTAGTACCGTTATGCATTTAATGTGTTGGAATTCCAGGAATATGAACGTCATCATCACTATTCACTTTGTGGTTGATGTCTAAATCGATTAAAACTCTTAAGGGTTTTTACTTTGTGTTTTATTTATTGTTGTAAAACTGTTACTTATTTATAAAACATTTATAAAACATATTGGTATACAACATTTTTGGTTTTTCCACCTGGCGCGTAAATGAATAAGCACCTTGGTGTTCCCACTCTCGAGCATGCGACGAACAATTGGCCGTGGAAGAAGCACGGTTCTTCCAAATTGACGCCGCACACTTGAAACGTTTGCCCTTGCGATTTGTTGATGGTCATCGCAAAGGCAAGACGTACTGGGAACTGCAAGCGCTTAAATTCAAACGGCATGTCCGTTGGAATCATGGGAATGCGTGGTAAGAGTACAACTTCATCTGCTGCCTTGCCATTTAGTATTGTTGTTTCAATCAAATTTGGCCACAATTTTTTGACTGAAAGTCTTGTGCCATTACACAAAGTCGGTGGCTTCAGATTTCGTAAAAGTATAATAGGTGAACCGACTTTCAGGAGCAAACGATGCGGTGGCAGACCGGGGGGATCCAAAGAATTCAAGAATTCAGTTGGATAATTGACTACTTCATCTTGATTCAAAACGCTATCAATCGATGTATATGTTGTAGCTTCTCCTGGCAGTTTTTCTTGAATGGCAAAATTGATTTCGTTGACGTGTACATTTTTCGGTGCCGATATTGCGCGTTCACTTAAATAATCGTGGCGTTGATAGTGTTGAACAATATTCGGAAATACACTTTCAATCATTTCTTCTTTCGATTGTAAAAGTGTACAAAAGTTGTTCGGCAATGTGATCAAACCGGTATCGTCGATTGGTATTTTGCCTTCGCCAATGTCCAACAACTGCTTCGAAAACGCCGCTGCGGATCGATCATTTTGCAATTGGACTCGCATGTTGATGGTAAGAGTCAGCCTTTGAACATGTCTCCATAAAACGCCGGATAATATTAAAAAAAAGAAGTTTCGCATTTTGAATTATGTTGATGTTCAAAACTTAAAAATTGCTAAAGAAATAATAATGGCGTGTTTAGTGCTCCATAATTTAATTATCAATAATGAAAAATCTCCCGAAAATGTTGATATTGACACTCAATATTTTGTTAATTCGTCAAACAATACAGAGCAAACATCTGCTGAAGCTAAGAACAAAAGAAACAGGCTAGCAATATTATTTTCTGCTTAAATAAAGATCGAAGCAACACTTTGTATAGTAAACAAACTTAACTATGGATTGTATTTCATATTCAGGAACATCTTTTATACACATTCAATTTATTACTTCATATTAAGGTACACTTGTGAGCACATTTATGGTTTTGATTACCCAGTGCTATAAATATAGTTTTATATATGGTTCAATCTGTCCAAAGCTTCGCATTTTCTTCACATCTCGCTCTAGAAACTCCTTCATAACTTTTATCTTGCATACTTTCTGTCCGCAAAACATTCAAAACTTCACACCGCGCCCGTTTTGGAGGAGGCTCACTAGCACCACGGGCACTACTAGTACCATGCTCGGAACTATATTCGTTTGAGTATTGTAGAGAGGAATCTAGAAATTCCTCCGGTACGGTGATATCCACTCTACTCCCGTACACGTGCTCAAAGAATTCCCAAGTCGTTGCCGCTTCGCCCGATGTGTTGTTTCCATAGCTCGCAAATAACTATCGACCGTTTTTCTTCTTATACTCTCGTTGCGAGCACAACCGAAAAAGTTCATACTCTCTCGCTCTCGCTCTGAGCAAGAGACTCTTGCTGTCTTCATTTATGTTTTCTGTTGAGCGCTTTTCGTTGAGCTCTTTGTATTTCGGTCTTTCAATGAGCAGTGCGTAAAGAGCGGAACGAGAAACGCTCGCACAAAGAGAGTCAGCAAAAGACCGATTGACCGAAAAACTCAACGCAAACGGTCTTCACATTTACTTTTGTTGTAAGGCATTTAGATTTTCTGCACTAATCGAACTTCTTCGTTCACTTAATATAAAGTGTAGGGCTGAGAATGCCCGTTCGACGGACACTTGCGTTGCAGGTGTAGCCAGCACAACCTGCGCTAGTGCACTTACATATATGCGGAATCTTAAGCTGCAAATCATTAAAAAATTCCAATATACTATTTGAATTTAATGGCAAGCGACCAAATGTTACGTCGAAGTTTTCGATGTCAGCATAAATTTTGATAAGTTTTGCAGAAACAGGATCTTTTTTGCTTTCTGACACTGTCTGCAACAAATATTTCACAACTTAACACACTCAATTCACGATCGCAATTAATATATTTCGTCTGCAAAACAGACGTTTAACGATTTGCTTGCCTATACGTGTGAATGTATACCAATACATACGCAAAAGACTTTTTGCTCCACTGAACACGACAAAACGGTCTTGGAACAACCAGAACAAAGCAGAATAGAAAAAAACGGTTTCGCTCTGAGCGCAAGCAAGCTCATTCAAGAACCCATAAAACGGTTACTCTCTGAGTCTTTTCGTAAAGAGTCAGGGAGAGACACTTATTTGCAGACAACGAGAAACGGTCGACAGTTATTTGCGAGCTCTGGTTGTTTCGTTTTTTTATCCGCTTATATGTGACCATGAAGTTTAAGAACTTCCTAGTCACATCATCGCGCGAAAACGGAAGTTCTGGTGCTACTGCTTTCATCTCCCGGAGCACTTGCTCCCGAAGAACCGAACGCTTTTTTCGTTTCGATCGAAAATCTTCCTCATGGGATAGCCTTACGTCAATAAGCAAGGTTTTCCACGCATGTGCCCACTTCTTATCACTGCAATAACAAATACAGGTATGAGAGAAAGAACTCAGCCAATGTGCTGTTCGGCCGCCATCAAGTAGAGTAGCAGCGATGCCTGACGAAGCAATTGCCAGCGCAATTTTCCGCTGTGACCGTATAGTAGCAAGAAACAAAGAGATCAGAAACGTTTTCCCTGTACCACCGGGCGCATCCAGAAAGTAGAATCCACCGGCGTTATTGTCAACCGCTCGTATAATCTTATAATAAGCATTTTTCTGTTGAATATTCAATTTGGTAATGTTAGCTTGTATGAAAGCACGCAATTCATTGCAATCGTATTGTTGTTCACGTTGAAGCTCATGGTCAAGCATATCAATCGCTGAACGATTGGGCGCATTTATGCCAAGTTGCGCTAATTCCTTATTCGCAATTGTAAGGCACAGATCTTCAACCAATATCAACGAATCATTATACATCGGCAGTTTCTAATAGTTCTATAACTTCACTGGAAAAAATGTTGTGTGAAGTTTTCTTTAACGATCTTTCACTACTTACGAGTGGATCTGAAGTAAGAAGCAATCTTTGATAAATATCACGGTTGCATTCTTCCCTTGAAAATTTTCTTGAAAAATTCTGTCTGTATGACCGAAAATGTTTATTTCGCGCTTCTGCAGCCTCCTCCGAGTAATTTATGCATTGTTGGAGTCATGGGATGCCATCCGTATAATTCCACATACATTTGCGCGGTGTTGAAGGCGTATTCTTCGAAATTTGTTGTATTTATTTTGTGTCCACTTGAAATCGCCTCTAATAAGATATTAAATTTGGGCATTTCTTTTTCCCTTCGCTTGCAATATGACTTGTGCGGCATGTATAATCATTTCATCATCAACATTTGATCGAATTCCCTCAGTTTTTCTTCTCTTGCTTCGTTCACTCGAATCCGAAAATGATTTGCTCGGACGACCTGGTTGATGAAGCGAATGCACTGGTATTTCAAAAGTGCCTTACAGCCACTTCTGGTTGTTTTTCATAAAAACTTCTTCAACTTTATGAGCTTTTAGCCATCTCTGTTTAAATTCATGTTTGATGTAGGAAAATTTATGCATAAGGCTCTTTTTTCTTTCCACAGTGTCTCCGCAAGACAATAGCAAGTGGCTTTCTAAAAACTCCAATTTCTCATCCATACTTAGCAAATTTTGTAGTTGCATTTGCTCAAACATACATTTACGGGTCACTATTTTCAACCCCGTTTTTCAGTTATGGAGATACCTAGTTCCTCCATAACTGAAAAACATAAAATTAAAAAAAAATGTTTTTTTAAATTTTTTTAACAAAATACTTTGAACTACTGTCTTTAAGGCGTAAGCGGGATTCTGCGGCTCTTGAATGTGTAACGTATTCAATGAACAAAAAAAATATAATCCGGACGAACCCTGATCCATAACAAAATTGCTTTTGAAATTAAAAAAATTACATTTTTTATGTGAAAATGAGGGTATGTTCAACTACCGAAAAATATAACGAAAGTTAAAAATAAAAGTTAAAACTATTCTTTATTTAATGGAAGCTTACCTGAGCTATGGGAATCACTTTCACTTTCACTTCACTACACAACTTAAAATAAACATACATGCGTATTGCGGAATTTGATATAATTTGGGCACCCGAATAGAAATACGTATCAAGTCAACGATCAAATTGCGTCTAACTGCACGGAAGCGGTGACGTATGGTTGTTGAAAAAAAGGGTGGGGGGTAATTCGCGGAAGTGTTTACCTTACGTAGACGTCAATATTTTGTGCCTACTACGTATTTAAGATTTTGACTTTTGGCCGCGTAAATACTTCAAATCGATCACTGTGCGACGGTGTTGTCGACTACCCAAAGTTACTTTGAAATGTATTAACACGTTGAGTTTCGTTCTAAAACTGTTAATTTAATAATTCGTAAGCTTACTGCTAGCCTATTATACTTACCGTCGCTGCTGGCGTTAGCGTTAGTCTTGGCCTACACCAATGCAAATCTAGTCCTCCCAGCGCAAATCAATCACAAATAATGGTACTCAGTACATGCACTACCCAGCACGAAACCGAACACAAAGAAAATCCTATTTATTTCAAATATTTTCAAATAACTACACAAAACTATGCGAGCGCACGTCTATACAATTCGAAACACAACTAGGGAATGTTTAAAACGTTAGAATAACATAACCATGGTCTTATAATTTTTACGCCTGCCTAATTGAAATATGAATAATAATAAGCCGAAAAAGGTCGATTATTTTCTGAAACTTTTGGAAATGGTCCTTGTGGTTTAAATGGACCCAATTTAAAAATTAATTTTCGTTCGCATTCAGTTAAGTTGTCACCAAAATTTCCTCTATCTGATGAAGTTATATTACAATCTGCAGATATATCAGAATCGTTGACTTGGGGTTCCTCGATTTCTGGATGGACATCAGATAAAGTATGTGCTTGGCTTTCTTCTATTTCCGGATGGATATGTGACGAAGAACATGCATCAGAAGAATCTAAAAACAAACGAGTAATTGTTAAAAAATAAATACGAATGCTTTGATACTAAACTAAAAAGAGTTATATATAAATAAATAACGTTACTAAGGGTCACAGTTAGAGAGTGTTCAGTTCAGACGCACACAAACTGTACGCGGATTGTGCTCGTACCTATTAGTAGATGCAAAATCACCTGCAGCCCGTCCGTGCATTACCATACACCTGCGTGCTATTTAAACGCAGCGCGTAGTGTAGTGGCCATGGCCATACAAAACGAGAACCCGTAAGCGAGTCTGCACATCTGAAGTTCTCAACACGCAATTAACGATACGATACGGACTGATAGACAAACAACAAAACGAATCGATCCTATAGATAAGTTAGAATTCTGTTCTTTTTTTTTTTAATCAAGGCACGGAACCCTAAAAACAGTATAATTGTGAAAATCGAGGGGGGATACAACTTTTTGTGACGGACAGATGGACAGACCGAAATTAAATGATTTCCTTGTTTATCACTACGGGACCCTAATAAAAGGGTTGGATAGTACCTACCTTTCCAATCTAAATCACTCACAGTATCTTGTCTCTGAAAAAATAAAGAAATTTTGGGCACTTTTTTTATAACCTCGTCCCTTTTCTGTTTAATTTTTCTTTTCTCAGCGCCGCTGGGACAATCTCTTTTCCTTTCACTCATTTCTTTTTACACCCACATCGGTTTGTAAAGAACAAGTGCTGCATGGATTTTTTTAAATGCTAATTGTTTTTTTGTTTGATTGAAATAATCTTTAGATTTCACTTTCCACAACTCGGGCAAATCACGATAAAGATTTATTAGCATAGAAATAAATTCACGTTCAAGTTTACTTGTTTCTGCCATTGCGCACTTGTTGAGACTACTTAACGGCACAAAATTATACACATAAATGAGCTCATATTGATCAATAAACGTTGTAGACGTAAATATGCGCATCAATATAGTCGCCGTCAATATGCTTCAATATAAAATCCTATCAATATGCTTCAATACGCCATCAATATGTTTGAAGCCCTCGTACACGTTCAATATGCCCTTCAATACGTATTGATCAATAATATTGATCGTCTACGCGAATTACGATATAATAAAACTCCGGTTTACCGTACTGAGCGGCTTGCCGTCCAGTTTATTAATCATAATTTTATTCTTTACAAAAATCTTATTTCCTAAATTTACCTGAAGCCGTTGTGCTGACTTGACATTCCTCAGCATCAACGACCCGTTTGACGACGCAACTCCCCCAGCGTTACTGTTTGAACTCTCCTGAGTTCTTGTATTTACAATTTTTATTTTTGTTGTTTTTTTCTTTAATATTATTACTAGGATTGCTACTACTACCATTACAATGATTATCAATGATATATTAATACCATATGATACATTTTTATGGTATTTTAATTCTGCAATTTCTTTTATGTTTTCTATATTTTTTATTGCAATATCATTGAATGTTAATTTTGGTGTGTAACTTTGGTTTAATTTTTCGGCAGGGTATATAATTGTATGAATATATTCTGTTTTATTATTTTTAAATTCTTGTTTTAAAATTTCCATTTTACAATTTACAAATTTGATTATATAGTTATTTTTTAATACAATTTTTCTGTCATCGCAGTTTTGTTTTATTACATCATTTTTTGCATTTCTTATTAATATTGTGTCATCGCTTATTTCTTGTATTGATGTTTTGTTATTATATTTAAATTCGCAAGTATTTGAAAATATGCAGCTTTTACTCAATTTTAGATTTTTAAATGCTTTATTTTCTACAAAATCAAAATAGTTTTCGCCAATTTTTATAACGAATTTTTCTTTTTCAATAATTTGTAATTTATTTCTATTTGGCATTGGGGTTATTAATTGAATCTTCGTTTGAAAAAATGTTTTTGGTATCTGAATTGCAAATATTATTGTATCGTTTCTGTATACTACTACTCCTACTTTTGATAATTTTAGTTTGTAAAAATCAATCTCATATTTTTCATATTCTTCCCTAGTTAACATACTTGGATGTACCATATTGTATTTAGCCGCCGCTATATTACTTTGTATTTCTTGAACTTTACTTTCTATGAATTTTAGTTTATTCATTTCATCATTATACAAAATTTTACTTTCAATTCTATTTTCCTCTTTGTTTATTATATTTAAAGTTTCTATTATTTGTTTCCTATCTGATTCTATAGTTCCTTTTAATAAGTTTAGTGATCTATTTAAATGTTCATTAATTACTATTTGTTTATTTAAATTTACAATGGCATTATGGCCATTTTCTTCAATAATTTTTAAATGGTTCAAAATGTCTTGTCTGTCATCATCATCCATGACTCCAAACATCCATTTATATGCTATTCCTCCTATATTTATCAAGCCTCTTTTATTTCTCTTTTTGATATTCGGTGTTATTGATGTGATTTTTGCTTTTATATTTTTTATTTCATCAAACAAAATTTCTTTATTTTCAATTTATTTATTTAGCGTATTTTTTATAGTTTAATTTACTTCATAATATTTCATTTATTTAGTAAAAGTTTGAGAATACTTTTGCTTTCAACGCACTAAAATTGTTACGATGTATAGTAGAAAAATGGGGAACACCAAATTACCGACTGCTCCAATTACGAATAATAAAACTCCGGTTTACCGTACTGAGCGGCTTGCCGTCCAGTTTATTAATCATAATTTTATTCTTTACAAAAATCTTATTTCCTAAATTTACCTGAAGCCGTTGTGCTGAAATCTTACTTGCTAAATTTACCTGAAGCCGTTGTGCTGACTTGACATTCCTCAGCATCAACGACCCGGCATATCTTATATATGTACATATGTATGTAGTTGAATCTGAAGATTCAACTTACATTTCAGAGAAATAAAAATATTTAAAAAATACTTGTCTTTTTTTGTGTGTCGACGAGTTTGACAGTGGTGGAGTCGTTTGACGACGCAACTCGCGCTACTTAGAGCTTTCTCTGGAGTAAATTTCATTTGTTCATTTTTTTTTCTATTTTTTTCGCAGCTGATGTTATAATATCAGCTGAAGTGGTGCTGCATAGTTGTTGGATCTTCATTCTTTTTGATCGCGAAGAAGAATCTTCAAAACATTTAATTGGACGACCACGCGTTGCTGCATTGGAGCAACATGGATCAGAATATTCCAAAGAATTACGAGATAATGTATAAATGTTTGACAACCAGCTTTCATTTTGATTTAAAAATAATTGTTTGGTACGACTTGACTTTTGCCATTTTTGTTTAAAACGCGGGATAAAAGTTTTGTTGATAAATTTTTTAAACAGTTCTAAATCATTGCTTGATAAATCACTATAATTTGTTGATATGATTTCTAAGAGTAAATTTTCATCATTATTGCAGTCAATATAAATTTCTGCAATATCACAATATTTTATTTCTTTTGCCATTTCAAAATTTCGTGTTTTGTTAATTTTTTTCACCCGTTTGCACTTCTCTCGGTATCACATACGACACATACGAACGCCAAACCCTTTGAGGGTTTTTCTATACTGACCTAGTACTAGTACCTGACTTGGAATTTCTCACCCCGCAGATTAGCTGTTGTACTGTGTAATTAGTTCAAATAATATAATGCATCTAAACTAGTATTTTGTTGTTGTTGTATAACGAGAGACAACTCCAAAAAATAACAACAAAGCAACAAACCGAACAATCAAAAAAACAAACAAAACAACGAAGCAGGCAAAAAACAAAGCAGCGAATCAAGCAAACAAATAACGCAGTTGCAGTTTCAGTAGATTAAAATGCTAATTACTCATGAATTGGCAGCTAATTGCAGCTGATTTTTTTTCTATCGATTAAGGACATTTTAAAGTTTATTTTGTGTAAGTGGCTAACCTGCGCGCTCCTGCGCACAATAGTTATATTCTGTTGAAGTTGTGAAATATATGATTTTTTGGACCATAAAAAAACATCATATTAAAAAAAATCTTGAAAAAGAAAGTATAGGTTATCGGGCTTTTTGCTAGAGCTCCGAAAAAAGTGGTTTTATTTTAATTGGGTCCGTATGACCTTCTTTATTAAACTTTAAATTGCAACTGACTTACATATTCTTTCTTAAGCTAAAAGTAACCTTAATCTACCTGTCCCGTAACTTGCAGTTCTGTGGAATTGCACCTTTGCGGCTCGTGGCTGATGTTCGCTTCCTGTTGTTGACGAAAATATTACTGTCAGCTATAACTTTATTTCTGATTGCGAAATATTAGCTCAGCTATATTTGTTATTAAAATATCAGCGTCAGCTATAATTATGAATATGTTTCGTGTTAACTTATACATTTGATGATGTAAATCACATCTATAACATTGGTTTTAATAAATAAAAACTCTACAATTGATATTTTATGGTTAACTTTTGAGTTTTAACCTTTGCAATATTCATCACATTTTTCGGAGTAACTTTGCGTTGATACTTTGTTGGACTTTGAAGCTCTCCCAACAAAAAACCATTGAATATATTAAGCCCAAGTATTCGGATAATGTTATTTGATTAGTTCTTGCCTCCCACATGTCGAAGCCTCCCCCTTCTACCCTATCTTCTTTAAAAGGGATTTCTACAGTAAATCGCCCATCATCATCTTGTTTGATGGTTTCTTCAAACTGCTTTAAACATGCATCACCTTCTTCGATATTGTTTTCATCTGGTATTTCCTCCAGTTCCCAAAATCGCTCCAGGTTGGTAGTCGTGGATGTTATCTTACTGATTCTTTTTTGTTTGATGATTCCGGATAAAATCCAAGCGAATTTTGTTGCTTGCTTAAGAACTCCGTCACGTTTTTTGACACCGTATTCAATGATTCGGCTAAAAATGTCTCCACCAATTACAATGTCTATTCTATCTGCTTTATTAAACAATGGATAAGCAAGTGTATAATTTTTCCATTGTTTCATATCATATTTAAATGATTGATCTGGTTGAGCAGTGGTCAGTGTTGATAAAACTACTGCATCTACTTTTTCCACATGTTGGCTTAGGAATCTTGGTTTTATTTGTACCTGAACCATGAATTTTGATTCGCCAACCACAACACCTTCCAGTCCATGGAGTTTTGTTTTCTGTTATTTGAGACCCTTGGTCAATTAGAGCCCTTAACAATATATATTCGCCATTCGCCGCTTTCACTTTTATCTGAGCTGTGGCCAGAATTACTTTTGTTGATGTTGATTTTGTAGACATTGATGCTTTACTATCCCCAGACTCTGGATGTAGAAGTTCGTTATGATTTTTACTGCAAATTTTGCATTTTAAATTATCACAATTTTCGAACCAATTATGGTTACGGCATCTGTAGCAAATTTTTTTATCTTTTGCATATTTACGTCTTTCTTCTAAAGATATATTCTTAAATCTTCGGCAATCAGTAATTATAGTATGACCCAATATTTTGCAATAGGTACATTTTATACTTTGCTGCCTTGCGTTGAAAGACATACATATGGTTTGCTGTGTATGTGGGCTTATTCGAGGCACTCCATAACTGCGACAATATTGCAGCCCTGATACTCAATTTGCAACACTGTTGCAGATGCTCAGCTGATACTTAAGCAAAATAATTGCAATATTTTGCGCGAATTGTGACCGAAAGTGAGGCTCAATGGAGTGCCTATTTCCGAAAACGTTATCAAAATCCTTAAAATATTCCCACGTCGTGGCACCTCGACCTGTCGCGTCGTTGCGTTTTTTAATCCTCTTATACGTCGCAAACAAATTTAAAAATTTCCTCTGCATAAATTCTTTTGTTTGCGACACCTCCGGATTTATAATACGCATATTTTCGACCACCTTACCCCATAGGACAGACTTTTTCCTCTTCCCGCTAGCAAACTCGGGCTCCAGGTCAAATCGGGACCTTACTAGAAGTAACCGGTGAATTTAACTTTTCACTGAAAAATATACATCACGATATAATATATATTATTAAATTCAATAAATACCACTTTTACTTACCTCTCTTCTTCCATTATTGGCGCGCAATACAAAAATTTTTGAAGCAACAAAATACAACTATTTAAGAATTACTATAAAATATTTGCGCGCAGTAGAAAAATTTTTGATGCATAATGATGACATTTGGCGCGCATCAAGTGTCAATTTTTTACTCGCTCGAACGTCTGACTTTTGCACGAGTTGCCACATTTTTACATCGAATATGATGTTTGCGCAATATTGCGCAGTACTGCCAAGCTCGAATAAGCCCTGTATGTATAACAATTTAGAAAGTTTTTTCCCTGTCAAGCGATTTCTTTGCTGTGTGATCGTTGCTCCAGCTTTAGAAAACAGTCGTTCACTAGGGACTGAAGTGGCCACAATGGATAAATATTTGGAAGCTTGTTTATACAATAGACTTCTGCATGGATGCACCCATAACCGCAAATGAATTACTTATTCTAGAAGTGGGCACACTTCTTTTTCTGCACAGTATAATTGAGTGTGAGTGAATAGTGAAATATTGACTGTATTGACAAGCAGTGTTTCCACTCACTCCATAGTTGTACAGCTGTTAATGAGTACAGCAAAATTGGTGGTATGTCATATGCAAGAATAAGATAAAAAAACATTGGTTTTATTTTTTCATTGAAAATGTGTTTATTATAAAACATAGAGCTTAGCAACTAATAATATTTTAATTCAAAGTAATTATATTAATTATTTTATGCTCAAAAAGAATCATCCCACATTTCTGTTGCGATTCTGATTGATTGAAGCAACAGCTAATCCAAGATACATTTGCACTTCAACTTCCGTTGTTGTTATAGCAGATAAATTGGGAAACTTACATTTCATATTTTGGTGGGCCAACTGTTTATGATGGCTCCAAATATCAAACGGGTTTTCTGTTGCACACTCATCCGAAGATTCCGACGTACTAACGCCATTATTTGAACCTTTATTAAATTTGGAAGGGTATTATTTTTTTTCGCCAAACAAGCTTCTATTTAATTTCATCATGGTTGAATCATTATCAGTTACACAACCAGAAACTTTAATTATGGTGTTTCTTTCCCGCACTCACCTTTAACTCACCACCAATTCCCCGTAACTCAATAAATAAAACAATGGATTGTTTGGACGCGTGTTCGAATGGGGTTTTATTAATTTAAAATTCACCGCTGTTTATGGTAATTTTGGGGACGGTATATACCCCAATAAGGTTTTAATAAATAAGTTAAGATTCACAAAGTTACGCTGATACGATTTCGGGAACGGTATCTGCCCAATAGTTTTGATGATGAAAAAAAAACCGGAAACTTTGCGAAAAATGGAAGAGGCTATGTAACTGATGATCTCGGCGGCGTGTGAGATGCGCGAAAAGGTACCGAACGTTGCTGATGTCGATAATCAACTGAACTGTCTCCTCGTTGGTTCCTTTTTCGCTTTGGTAAGGGCAGTGTCATGGTTGTTGGTTGGCGTACTTGTGTGTGGGTGTCAATATGTGTTGCTCTCGTGAGTAATGTGGATGGTAAATGGTGATGTGATGAGTGTGGTGAAGGATGCGTGTCAGTGTTGATATGTGGAGTTGCTGTGGTGTGATAGTGTGGTGTATGTGTGGATGCCCGGGGGAGGATGCTCATTTATAAATATGGAAACGTTCCACTCGTTGAAAAGTTTAAACATAGTTTCTTCTAAATAAGCTGCTGTATGACTTTCGTGCAGTTCGATTACTCCTAACGTCCCACTCAACAAACGTAAATTGTCCAAAAAAAATGAATTGTTACCCCAAGGAACGACTGATTTTTTATTTTCTCCGTCCATATGTCATACGTTAGGCAATAACTGTCGCACTTACGAATATACTCTTTGAAAATTGAAGACAGCGCTTCATATTTTTCATCCACTCGTAATTTTATTGTTTCTCTACTTGTTGTCCATTGTAATATATTTCACAATTGCTTCAGTAATTTTCCTTGATTTAGGGTCATCTTGGTAAGTAATTCTTTTGACCTGCTCAAAAAAGTCTTTCACATTAGGTTGGATCAGCGCAGGCAACTGATCCGATTTATTTTGCAGTACTGATGGAGTACATGTAATAGGAGACGATTCAATACATGCAGTCTTCTTATTACTATTGTCGGATAATTCACTTGAAGCTGTCGCCCCAGCGGTTAATGATAAATATGTTAATTATTTCAGAAATTTTTCGCTGTTTTGGTTCCGAGTGCGGCGTAGTTTTGGAAGAGCATTCTGCATTATCAATTTGATCGAGTAATACCTTTTTATGTACATTCTCAACGTGACAGCGAAGATTCGACGTGTTACCTGATGTTTTTAATTTCTTGTTGCAGAGTTTGCATGTGGCGGATGCATCTGAATTTCTTATAAAGAAGCTCCATTCCTTGCTTTTTTAATTTTGAAGAAAGCATTTTGAAAATCTGGAATATTATGTACATATTTAAACGTCTAACGCAATTATTTACATATATTTTATATTCACTACACCATTCAACCAACGAATTCTCCGTATTTTACAACAAAACACATGACAGTTTGTTAAAGCGTTTCGAAGCAGATGTTTTCGCATTAATACCGAGAAAAAGTGCTGCAAAGATGTGGAGTAAAATTTGAAAAAACATCGCCATAAAACATCGATCCAGGCAACATTGATATATCGATGTTTTTAGAATAACAACACCGATGGCAAACATCGATGCATCGTTTGCATCCCTAAGCAGAATACAGATATACATACATATGCAAGATAGATAAAAGATTGGAACTTTTGTACATTTTTAATCCGAGTCAAAACGGTACAAAATTTCTGGTTCTTCTTCTATAGCAAAATCTTCAAACAGGACATCACGCTGAAGAGAACAATAACTTATTCCGGGTTCTCCTTCTTGTAATCTCGCTTTACAAAGTTTAAGATTTTTAAATTACTCCGCCGTTATTTCAAAATACAATTTTTCAACTTCAAGAAAAATGTTTGAAAAGTATTTTGTGTGAAAATCGTGCATTTGAAGAAACACAATTTTCGAAAGTTTGATATCATCACTTTTTATTGGAGTGATTTTGTGGAGATCATCCTTTAATTTTCTGAGGAGTTGAATTATCCTCTTGAATATGAAGGTTCCATGACTAAAATCAAATGTATCTGATTTGTATTTATTTGTCATGTCATTCCGCAATGACTTTATTGGAAAAGTGTTGGACGTGTGCAACACCGTTTCGGATTAATCTGCTTGGGCATCAAGAATTTTGTTCCTGGGTATACCCATGATTTTTTCCGCAACATGTTATACATACAACACATTCTTTAGCATAACTGTTGTACCGCTGATGTCGACGTCGCCACGGCTGACTGCTTCAATACATGTAGGACGGCCGATTAAAGCGTTACTTAAAACACCGATATAAAATGAATACAATGAACTTTATTAGGTTGCTAATATGACCGCAAAGAAATAATTGTGATCTGTTGTGGTCTTGTGCGGTCTTGTGTGGTCCTGTGTGGTCCGTGGTTGCCGGTGGTCTCGCGTGGTCTATCCAATTGTCTGTCTTTAATTCGTCTCCGTACCTACTGTTTCGTTGTCATTCCAGTCCGTTCACTGCTGTCACATCTGTTCTCTACGCAGTGTTGCATTTCTGTTTCAGTCTTATTGTCCGTTTACACAGTCCTACATACATAGGCCTCCCGCCAACCAGATCTGCCTCCTAACACTACTGTAATTTTGAAACAAACTGCGTTCGCAACAAAGATGTGAAGTTGCACCGCTGTCAACACACTATGTATGCGTCGAGGACTTATTCCCGTTAGAGTTTTTTGTATTTATCATGAAATACGAACCTTCACAACCAAGAACGTAGCCAGGATCTGAAATAGGGGGGGGCCAGCTATTAATTTCAATTTTTTTTTTTAACTTTAAAATTTTTATGCAAGTAGTAGGAGTCTAAGATTTTCTGAAAATTTATTGATGATTTTTTCTTCAATGAGCTGTTGATGTTCTCCGAAGCCAAGTTTTAACTCTCCTTATCGTACTAAATGAACGCTCCACCGTTGCTGTTGCTGTTGCATGGTAATGTACATAATATTTTAAGAGCTTTTCGAATTGAAGGGTAAAATTCATCTGCCTGTTTGATCAATTCCCGCTCGCATCATCAATCCTGAATACCTCTCAACTAAGTCATCAATTGAGATGGGTTCAACTCCAACTGTACGTTGCTCAGGTGATAAACCGTACACGTACATTCCATTCAAAGGAGTCCCTATAGGGGGTGGAGGAACATAAATCTTCTTTCCATTCTCAACTATGCCAGAGTCCACAAATCCAGTAGGAATTCCCATGGGAACAATTCTTGGCACGAATTGTTGTTCGTCAACGACAGCTAATCCAATCTGATCCAAGTAGACGGCTATATTCTTGAAACTTTTTGTGAAGTGTTTCTCAACTTTTCCAATAAATGGATCGCTCGCTGAAGTGTCGATAAATGGTGTCTTACGTCGACATACCTCCGATTTTGCCCGCGCTTGGAGTGAGATCACCTGAGTGAGGGTTTGTTTGTCACGGTCCTCAACCTCCACGCGTCGATTCTTTAGGTAATCAACTGTACTATCAGCCAGTTTATCGATAGCAGTAAGTTGAATTTCAACTTCAGCTGGCTTGTGTTCAACAACTTCTCCTTTATTCAAAGATTGTAGAAGTTCCTCAAGAGAAGCGAATGGGCACAACTTCTGTATTGTATCGGAAATGTATTCTTTAGTTCGTGCTCGCTCCTCCTCATTCTTCTTAAGGCGAAACTTCTCTGCCTGTCGTCCTTTGGATCCCTTTCCTCGTCGGTTAGGTTGCTTGGAAGCTTGAGGTACGACTCCCGATTCGGGGTCGTTGGTAGTGGATACCTTATCATTAACTTTCGTCTCCATTGCAAAGATTCAGTTAGATTTGTCGATATGTCGACGATTTGTCGACGATATTGATATCATCGGCCTCAACACCCGCGCCGTTAGTTCTGCTTTCTCTAGGCTGGACAAGGAAGCACAGAAAATGGGTCTGGTAGTGAACGAGGGCAAAACGAAATATCTCCTGTCATCAAACAAACAGTCGTCGCACTCGCGACTTGGCTCTCACGTCACTGTTGACAGTCATAACTTTGAAGTTGTAGATAATTTCGTCTATTTAGGAACCAGCATTAACACCACTAATAATGTCAGCCTGGAAATCCAACGCAGGATTACTCTTGCCAACAGGTGCTACTTCGGACTGAGTAGGCAATTGAAAAGTAAAGTCCTCTCGACGAACAAAAGCTAAACTCTATAAGTCGCTCATAATTCCCGTCCTGCTATATGGTGCAGAGGCTTGGGCGATGACAGCAACCGATGAGTCGACGTTACGAGATTGCGAGAGAAAAATTCTGCGAAAGATTTATGGTCCTTTGCGCATTGGCCACGGCGAATATCGCATCCGATG
Source organism: Bactrocera neohumeralis (assembly GCF_024586455.1). NCBI lineage: Eukaryota > Metazoa > Arthropoda > Insecta > Diptera > Tephritidae > Bactrocera > Bactrocera neohumeralis. The sequence goes on along the minus strand of NW_026089637.1, from coordinate 6,923 downwards.
GAACGATGAGCTGTACGAGATATATGACGACATTGACATAGTTCAGCGAATTAAAAGACAGCGGCTACGCTGGCTAGGTCATGTTGTCCGGATGGATGAAAACACTCCAGCTCTGAAAGTATTCGACGCAGTACCCGCCGGGGAAGCAGAGGAAGAGGAAGACCTCCACTCCGTTGGAAGGACCAAGTGTAGAAGGACCTGGCTTCGCTTGGAATATCCAATTGGCGCCACGTAGCAAAAAGAAGAAACGACTGGCGCGCTGTTGTTAACTCGGCTATAATCGCGTAAGCGGTGTCTACGCCAATTAAGAAGAAGAAGTTTGATCAATTCAACAACTTCAATTTCTCTTAATTCCATTTCTGATAAATTTTTATTTTTCCATAAATTGTACCAAAGTTTCAATTCATTGCTGACATCTAAATCGTAATGCTTTTCGAATAGTTTCGAGTTTTCAAAAACGGCTTCAATTGAACTTTTGAGCATATACAATGGATGCAACCGAGATAGCGCAAATGCTGGAGTTTTTTCACGGGCAAATCTTATTTTAAACGAAGCTGTTAAGGAGTCAAGATATGGAATCACAATACTGCGTCGGCAGTACTCATCTTCGTTGTTTGATTGAGGATTGCTTCTATGTTTTTGTTTTACAGCTAAACGCGGTAAAGATAGTTCTATATCTAGCAATAGTAGACAATCAAAAGTTTATAACCCATTTATAAATGCTTACTTTTTTGAAGAAAATTTCTTATATCCATAAATTTTGCACTTGTAAACTTGTAAACATGTAAGCTTAATTTTTGCACTTGTTTGAAAGCCACATGTTTTGCTTGTGATCTAAAGATGACAAAACTATCGATAGTTATCATTGTGCTTTGTATTAACGGCTGACAATGTCAATGAGTTGTGACAATAATGCGTCAGATGGCGCTCAGATCATTCAGCTATTATGAATGTTGCGTATTTAATAAATAAATGCATAAAAATGTAACTTCCAGCTGAGGCTATCGTCAACCAACTGATTAAAATTTTAAAACCTCTTAAAAAAAACAAATCTAATAATGAATAATAATGATAATAATAATTTTTCAATCTGAAGGGGGGGTGGGGCAGCTGCCCACCCCTGCACCTACCTGGCTACGTCCTTGCTCATTGCTCACAACTATTGCCATCTTGCTTATAACGTGGGGGCACCAATTATAAAAAATAAATTTCTTTGGGTTTATTACAAATGGTTTATTTCAAATGGAAATGAACTTGTTTTCATGAGTCTTATGGTAACTTACATTATTTTTTTTATAAAAAAAATCTTTATATGTTTAAATCTGGTCTTTAAAAAGGGCCAATTATATACTTTAATGGTTTTAAATTTTTTCTGTTATCTCGGTCGAGCCCCCAATTGGGTTTACCAATAGTGGAAAGAACAAGTGTTAAGAACTTACAGATTTCCATAAAACAAACCTGCTTCATTAATAAGAGTCAAGACCTACAGTGACCCACTTTAAGGGTAATAAATTTTTTCTGTTATCCCGGTTGAGCCCCCAGTTGGGTTTACCAATAGTAGAAAGAGCGTGTGTCAAAACAAACTTTATATGTTTAAATCTGGTTCTTTAAAAAGGGTCAGTTATATTCTTTAATGGTTTTAAATTTTTTCTGTTATCTCGGTCGAGCCCCCAATTGGGTTTACCAATAGTGGAAAGAACAAGTGTTAAGAACTTACAGATTTCCATAAAACAAACCTGCTTCATTAATAAGAGTCAAGACCTACAGTGACCCACTTTAAGGGTAATAAATTTTTTCTGTTATCCCGGTTGAGCCCCCAGTTTGGTTTACCAATAGTGGAAAGAACAAGTGTTAAGAACTTACATATTTTAAATCCTGCTTCATTAATAAGGTCAAGACCTACAGTGACCCACTTTAAGGGTAATAAATTTTTTCGGTTATCTCGGTCGAGCCCCCAATTGGGTTTACCAATAGTGGAAAGAACAAGTGTTAAGAACTTACAAATTTCCATAAAACAAACCTGCTTCATTAATAAGAGTCAAGACCTACAGTGACCCACTTTAAGGGTAATAAATTTTTCTGTTATCCCGGTTGAGCCCCCAGTTAGGTTTACCAATAGTAGAAAGAGCGTGTGTCAAAACAAACTTTATATGTTTAAATCTGGTTCTTTAAAAAGGGTCAGTTATATTCTTTAATGGTTATAAATTTTTTCTGTTATCTCGGTCGAGCCCCCAATTGGGTTTACCAATAGTGGAAAGAACAAGTGTTAAGAACTTACAGATTTCCATAAAACAAACCTGCTTCATTAATAAGAGTCAAGGCCTACAGTGACCCACTTTAATGGTTTTAAATTTTTTCTGTTATCCCGGTTGAGCCCCCAGTTGGGTTTACCAATAGTAGAAAGAGCGTGTGTCAAAACAAACTTTATATGTTTAAATCTGGTTCTTTAAAAAGGGCCAATTATATACTTTAATGGTTTTAAATTTTTTCTGTTATCTCGGTCGAGCCCCCAATTGGGTTTACCAATAGTGGAAAGAACAAGTGTTAAGAACTTACAGATTTCCATAAAACAAACCTGCTTCATTAATAAGAGTCAAGACCTACAGTGACCCACTTTAAGGGTAATAAATTTTTTCTGTTATCCCGGTTGAGCCCCCAGTTGGGTTTACCAATAGTAGAAAGAGCGTGTGTCAAAACAAACTTTATATGTTTAAATCTGGTTCTTTAAAAAGGGCCAATTATATACTTTAATGGTTTTAAATTTTTTCTGTTATCTCGGTCGAGCCCCCAATTGGGTTTACCAATAGTGGAAAGAACAAGTGTTAAGAACTTACAGATTTCCATAAAACAAACCTGCTTCATTAATAAGAGTCAAGACCTACAGTGACCCACTTTAAGGGTAATAAATTTTTTCTGTTATCCCGGTTGAGCCCCCAGTTGGGTTTACCAATAGTAGAAAGAGCGTGTGTCAAAACAAACTTTATATGTTTAAATCTGGTTCTTTAAAAAGGGCCAATTATATACTTTAATGGTTTTAAATTTTTTCTGTTATCTCGGTCGAGCCCCCAATTGGGTTTACCAATAGTGGAAAGAACAAGTGTTAAGAACTTACAGATTTCCATAAAACAAACCTGCTTCATTAATTTTTTCTGTTATCCCAGTTGAGCCCCCAGTTGGGTTTACCAATAGTAGAAAGAGCCAAAACAAACTTTATATGTTTAAATCTGGTTCTTTAAAAAGGGCCAATTATATAAATGGTTTTTCTGTTATCTCGGTCGAGCCCCCAATTGGGTTTACCAATAGTGGAAAGAACAAGTGTTAAGAACTTACAGATTTCCATAAACAAACCTGCTTCATTAATAAGAGTCAAGACCTACAGTGACCCACTTTAAGGGTAATAAATTTTTCTGTTATCCCGGTTGAGCCCCCAGTTGGGTTTACCAATAGTAGAAAGAGCGTGTGTCAAAACAAACTTTATATGTTTAAATCTGGTTCTTTAAAAAGGGCCAATTATATACTTTAATGGTTTTAAATTTTTTCTGTTATCTCGGTCGAGCCCCCAATTGGGTTTACCAATAGTGGAAAGAACAAGTGTTAAGAACTTACAGATTTCCATAAACAAACCTGCTTCATTAATAAGAGTCAAGACCTACAGTGACCCACTTTAAATCTGGTAATAAATTTTTTCTGTTATCTCGGTCGAGCCCCCAGTTGGGTTTACCAATAGTAGAAAGAGCGTGTGTCAAAACAAACTTTATATGTTTAAATCTGGTTCTTTAAAAAGGGCCAATTATATACTTTAATGGTTTTAAATTTTTTCTGTTATCTCGGTCGAGCCCCCAATTGGGTTTACCAATAGTGGAAAGAACAAGTGTTAAGAACTTACAGATTTCCATAAAACAAACCTGCTTCATTAATAAGAGTCAAGACCTACAGTGACCCACTTTAAGGGTAATAAATTTTTTCTGTTATCCCGGTTGAGCCCCCAGTTGGGTTTACCAATAGTAGAAAGAGCGTGTGTCAAAAAAAATTTATATGTCTAAATCTGGTTCTTTAAAAAGGGTTAGTTATATACTTTATTGGTTATAAATTTTTTCTGTTATCCCGGTTGCGCCCCCAATTGGGTTTACTATTAGTGGAAAGAACAAGTGTTTAGAGAGAGTGGCGTAGCGTGCCTTGTCGGGGCCCCGTATAAAAATTTTTTTGGAGGCCCTTATAATGAGGTAAAGATTTTTCACAAAAAAAAAAAAAATTGTGAAAAGAAATATTTATTTATCACATAATTTATCCATTTTACAAATAAAAATCGAATTTTAAATATTCACTCTCCTTGCCTTTTTTTCGGCAAACTGATTTATTAAATCATTTATGGCTGATGATGATTTTAGTTTTTCTAAAGTTTCTGCCTCTATGGACAATAGTGAGATGTCTGACAGCCGTTCTTGTCCCATCGAAGTTCTTAAGTAATTTTTTATTAGTTTTAATTTTGAAAAACTTCTTTCTGCCGTTGCGGTTGTAACTGGAAGGGTCAAGAATAAAAAGCATGCTGTGATTACCTCGGGAAAACTGGATGCAAGACTATTGAATATTACTACACTCAGAAAAGAAACACTTTAAAGTCGCTTTAAATCCAGTACAAGGAACTTTAAAATTAAAATTTTTTATGTATGAAAACCAGCAGTATTGAACTTTACATTTTAATAAGCGCATTCTCGAATACAATATAAACACTTTTGATTTTAAAGTTCACACTTTTAACCCAATTTAAAAATGTTTGTATTTAAATTAAAAGTTAACACATTCAACCTCAAATTAAAAGCTTTAGCTTTAGCTTTTATTTTGAGAGTGAACACTTTCAAATGCAATTTAAAAGCTTTCACTATAAACTTTAAAGAAAACACACTATTTTAATTGTTTTTGTTAAATTTTGTTAAAGTTTTATTAAAAGTACGTGTTTATTCTTTGATGGTTGAAACAAGAGTGAGAAAATGTGTAGAAATGTGTAGATGTGTAAAATTCAGTTACAATGCTAATTCATTTTAAGTACATCAGGGTTGCATGTATATGTACGTTGTTATATGCAGGACTGCATTTCAACACGCCTTCTCAACGTTCATATTCATGCATATTACAAAAACAATACAATTCAATTAATTACTTTAAACCTAGCATCCTTGTTAACTTCTCGTGGCTAGGCTTTGATAAGTTTTTCGTCAAAATATCAGCAATCATGTCACTGCTGCAGCAATCTTGAGATCGATGCCGCCTCTCGATAAATATCCCTTGTAATGATATTTTATGTCGTGTGTTTAGTCCTTGCGTGATACCGGATTCTTTCACAAGATTCACCACTGAGGTTATCTCCATTACCACAGTCGCCATTGGCATTCAGTTCATTTCTCCCAAAAGTGTTCGTAAAATACTGCTTTTTTTTATGACTGACAAGGGCCATTTTGGCCTGGTGCTGCTGAACTCATTGTTTCTTTGATTCATATGAAAAACACCCGCAAATATGAATGCATCCCCGTATACGATTTACCTCGCTGCTATCCCCCAATCTGCATCGACAAGCATTCGATTTCTTTGCCGGTTATAATCCCGCAACCCTTATCTTGAGTATTCATGGAAACCCAATATCTCGCTGCGCCTATGCTCTGAATGTGGATCGTTGTTTCGTTTCGTTTTACACACCCAGTGCAAAATATCTGGCCCGGACATTTTTGTGGACATTGAACCTATTAATGATTGGTACTGCATTGATTGGGCCCTTCTTACATTTCTTTTTTACAATTTCTTGATGTCCCCTATCTAGTGGAGTAGCATTGGTCGACTGTTTTCCATATTTTCCCTTTAAAATCTTTTGTATATAATTTTTTCCCCCCCTTATAGATCAGTTTCACCATCACAACGTTTTCCCTGCTCAAAAAAAATTGAACTGGTCTTTTTCCTATTTTAATTTCTTTCGAAATAATTCTTTATTTGTTGTATTTGCTTGGATCAGAGCACGCATAACAGATCATCAACATATATCTATAATATTCATGTGACCATCATAGTGCTTTACATACACACTTCCAACATGGTTGGGAACAATACCCTTTTAAAATGCCATCTACTTAATGTTCCCTTGCCGAACTGTTTAATCCCTACAATGCCTTTTTAACCCAATGATTTGGATAACGTTTATTACAAACCCGCTGGTTGGCTGATATAAATTTCATCACACAAATCGCTGTTTAAATACCTGTTTAAACGTCTATTTGGGGGTATAAACCATACTCCCTCGTAAAAAAACATTCTTATTTGTTTGCACCACCGGTGAAAATGTTTTTTATAATTTAAACCCTAAGTTTGCCTTTCCCCTGAACTAATCTTGCTTTAAACGTTCAACTTTCCGTTTTTGTCTTTCTTTAAAAACAAAAACCCCCCTTGGGACGGCTTTCTGCCCTTTTGGGAATTCCGCAAGTTGTCATGTATCGTTTTTTAACGATTTATTCATCTTCCTGCGCATGCCACTATTTATTGGTTTTTCCCTTGTTCTACCGTTTCTGGTACTTCTTTCGTCATACGCTCTTTTAAATAGTTGTATTTTTCCCTTGGTCTGCCTGGCCCTCCCTTCGAAAATTTTCGGTTACCAATCCCCCTGCTTTTGATCTGGAACTTTTTCCCTTCGGGGGATTGGAACTCATCATCGCTGTTAAGGAGTTGATTGATATTGCTTTTTTGACCCTCATAATATTAAAAATTTTTTTTGATTATCGTTTAAAAATGTTGAAAAAGGGGTTCAATGAAATTTATCGCGAAAAATATCCTCCCAAACGCCCTATCATAAATAGCCTCCCGGTTTGGAATGAACTTACGCTTTTTCACTCTTTCCCTTCAAACCATCAAAACCGGACACCGTTTGCCTCCCGGCCAAAAGG